>NC_057717.1:107599024-107641581 GCF_004010195.1 Chiloscyllium plagiosum | reverse complement strand
TTGCAACCTACGGGAAAGAAACAGACACAATCACTCACTCAGGGTCACTTATAGCCTGTTCTGCCCTTGACCCTTCTGTTGGTGTCTGACTGAGCAGAGTCAGCAAGCAGCAGCAAGAGGGGACTAGACTTAAGAGTAAGTGGAGACGACAATGGGGGAGGTGAGAATGCGAGGGGCCAGCAGAAGGGCAAGAGCAAATCTAGGGGGAAAGCAATTTTTATAACCAAGGAAACAATTTTCACTCAAGACCCCAGAAATAACATTGAGATAACCAGAGAATCTGACCATTCAGCCACAGGAAATTTAGAAAGAGACAAATACTTGCCATGATATAAGCATTCCTGTTCAAAAACTTCAGGAATTTCTCCAAACACCAGAAGCAACATTTCAGGCAAGACAATATAAATTTTGCAACTTTATTCTGTGCACCTGTAAACCACAAATGGAAACGGTTATCATCTGCTCAGACAAAAAAAAACACAACTATACTTCTGTTCCTGTTCACTCATGGGATGTGGTGATGATGACTGGGCCAGCACTTTATTGCCTGTCCTGAGGTGCCCTCGAGATGATGGTGAATCGCTGCAGTCCATGTGCTGTAGGTAGACTCAATGTCCTTAGGAGGGGATTTCAGGATTTTGACCCAACAACACTGAAGGAATGGCAAAGTATTTCCAAGTCGGGGTAATGCGTGGCTTGGAGGGGACCTTAAAAATGTGATTTTGTTCCCATATTTCTCCTGCCCTTGTTCTTCTAGGTGGTGATGGCATCATAGATTTGGAAGGTGCTGCAGAAGGAGCCTTCATGAATTTATGTAGTGAATCTTGTAGATCGTATACACTGCTGCTACTGCGTGTTGGTGGAGGAGGAAGTGGGTGCTTGTGGAGGTGGTGTCAGTTAAATGGGCAGTTTATTCTGGATGATATCAAGCTTCTTGAATGTTGTTGAAGCTGCAAGTGGGGAGTATTCCATACACTCCTGACTTACAGATAGGCTTTGTGGAGTGAGGTGGTGAGTTACTCACTGCAGGATTCCTAGCCTCTGACCTGGTTTATACCCATCATGACTATATGGCTGCTTCTGTTCAGTTTCTGGTCAATGGTAATCCCAGGATGTTGACAATTGGGCATTCAGAGATGGTAACACCATTGAATATCAAGGGAAGATGGTTAGATTGTCTCTTACAAGAAATGGTCAGCCCAAGTTTGGATATTGTCTCGGTCTTGTTGCATTTGAACATAAACAGCTTCAATGTCCGAGGAGTCATGAATGGCACTGAACATCGTGCAATCATCAATGAACATCCCCACGTATGGAGGAGGAAGGTCATTGATGTAGCAGGTGAAGATGGTTGGGTCTAGGATACCATGCTGAAGAGCTCCTGATGTCCTGGAGCTGAGATGACTGACCTCCAACCACAACCATCTTCCTTGTGCCAGGTATAACTCCAACCAACAGAAATTTTGCCCCCAATACCCAATCCAGTTTTGCTAGGAGTCATTGATGACACATTCAGTCGAATGTAGCCTCAATGTCAAGCGCAATTAGCCTCATTTCACAAACAAAAACAAAATGGCTAGAAAAGCTCAGCAGGTCTGGAAACAGAGAAATCAAAGCTAATATTTCAGGTTGAGTGACCCTTCCTCAGAGGAAGGGTCAGTTTATATGCAGAAGATAGTGTGGGGGGTCATTGTGGAGGGACGGGAGAAGGGGAGAAGAGGGTAAGGAGTAAATAATAAGTGGGGATAGAGGTCAGAGAGGACAGCAATTGGACAGACAAAGGAATGGATAACAATTTGGCTAGGAGAGTGAATTAATGGCAACTATTAGTGGCAAACAATGGGTTGTGTGTAATAGCGCACACTGTGGGATAACAAGGTCTGGTGTATAGAGTAGGGGCTAGGACATGGGAGAGCTCAAGCCAGAAAGTTATTAACGTGGGTCCCCAAGCATTGAGGTGCAGCAAGCCTGAGACATATGTGGCCAGGGAACAGAGTGGTGTGATGAAGTGGCAGGCAATTGGAAGCTCAAGGTCTTTTTTGCAAACAGAATGTAGACGTTCTGAAAAGTGGTCACCCAGTCTACACATTTTGCTTCCCCATTGTAGAGGAGACCACAGTGTGAGCAGCAAATGCAATAGACTAGACTGAGTAAAGTGCAGGTAAAGACCTGCATCACCTGGAAGGTGTATTTGGATACAAAGGAGCGAGGTGGAAATAGACAGATGTTACACCTTCTGCGGTTGCAGGGGAAGGTGCTGTGAGGCTGTGCAGGTGTGTCTCTGGACCAGGGTCTCCACTCCCCTCTGGAATTCAGCTCTCTTATCCATGCTTGAACCAAGGTTGCAATGAGGTCAGGAGCTGAGTGGCCCAGGCACAACCCAAACTGGGTGTCACTGAGTAGGTGCTGCTAGATAGCACTACTGATGACCCTTTCCATCACTTTCCTGATGATTGAGAGTAGACTGATGGGGTGGATTTGTCCTGTTCTTTAATAGACAGGAAAATTATCCACATTGAGAGTTAGATATTAGTGTCATAGTTGTAGTGGAACAGGCTGGCACGGGGCGGGGGCTTGTATTAATACATCATCCAAAGTAGCTTTAAATAATAAATAAGCAACTGGCGAGAAATAGATGATGGAAAGAATTGAAAGGTTCCAACAGCTTTTACCTTTCACTTTCTGATCGATATATTCCAACAAAACTCTGATAACCTGGACAAGGGCTAAGAGGAGAGATCCAAATGCCAAGGTGCCAGTGTGGTACCTGCAGAAACAGAAAGATATGAAAATTAATTGGAAAGACCCTGTCAATAGTGTAGCAAACACCACAGGAGCATGACTGCTCAGTGGACAGGTAATGTGCACCTTTACTCCATGTGTCTCCAAAAAGAACGGGGTACCCTGCAGAAAGGCCTCCTGCCATCTGCCCTCCATCCAACAGGAGTGGAGAGAGGGAGAGATTTACCACACACATTCTGGGAATCAATCCTCTCTTCTTCGACATGGAGATCTGATCCCTCACCTTCCTTTGATACATTCAAACTACACCTACGTTGCAGGCTTAGGGCTGAAAACATGTTTGGAACAGAAGAAAATAAAGGATGGAAGTCAGAAAATAAAGGGAGAAAAGTTTAGAAATACCCAACGGCAAGCAGAATCTGCAAAGATCAGCTGTCAATGTTTCAGGATTTTGACTATAAAACGTCTACCATTTCTCCTGCTAATATTACTTTTACTTCTCTTCCCAGTGTCTGTTCTGCATTTACTTTTATTTTCATTGTTTTCTGTTACAGTAGTCTGACCCAACACAAACCTGATACTGCACTTCCTCAAGAAGCCAGTGGGTGGCACCTTGACCAAACAAATGAAACTGGGAACCACTCGAACAAGTTCACAAGGAGTCGGTCAAATTGATTCAAAACAGCATCTGACAGGCCCCCAGGATTTCTGTAGAATTGGCACAGTCCCAGACCACCACAGAAAGATGAAAAGGTGGTGATTTAACCTGTGGGTCACCACACCTCAGGCGAGGGAAAGGTGGAGAAGGAGTGTACTTCATGGTAACCTCATCCAGTGTGGGAATTGAACCCAGGCAGTTGGTATCATTTGCATTGCAAACCATCCAGCCAACTGGGCTAACCGATTGGAAGCCTGGCCCACAATCGGAGGACATCTCAATACGTGCTCCTCAGTGACCTCATCCTCTTCACCTCTAAAACCTCCTCCAATGCCAAGTCCTTGTTTGCTATCCTGTCACCTCACTGATCGCTGAGATTAGGTCACACACTTCTCCCCTTCTTCAAGAATCTAAAGAACGGGTCGCTATTGCTGCAGTTTGCTCAGTGGATTCATTGTCTGATTTTGTACAATTTCAATTTGAATTTGAAACAATGATTTACCCAGTCTTAACCAGGATAAAAAGGTGTGAGAAATCAAATATCACTACACTGCAGCAAAGCTCAACGCATGGGTAAACTCCCAATGCCCAGGGAAAGCCACTGTGCTCAGTGCCATGTCCATCATGGGGGAAATTATAAGGCATTGAGAAGTCCACTCAGTATTAATGCAGCAATTAAACTTTGTGACATATACCCAGCCCCCAGTGAGCTCAATGCAGTAGCAGGTTTTGTTTTGACAGACTCAGTGGTGCATCTGCTTGTGCTTTCTACAATGCCCACAATATGCCAGCAAGCTCAAAACAATTGATGCAGCTACAGTGTCAGCAATGGCACAGTAAGCCATCTTGTTAAAAATAGTCAATTGTTTCAATTTTACAGTTCAAAGTTCTTCTCTGTTTGGACATAAACAGTTGATTCCCCCTCTGCTGAAGGTGCTGACTCTCCCCAGGGTACAGTACTCCCTCTGCTGAAGGTGCTGACTCTCCCCAGATTCCAGCTTCCATCTCCTGAAGGGGCCGACTCTGTTCAGTGTACACGTTTAATTGATGGAGATGGCAGCATTCAATATCGTCCTGCATGAACTTTGACCCCATATCAGGTTATTCAAACCCATGTCTGGATGGGTGCAGCTCCAAGATGATCAGCACCATTCAGGACAAAGCAGCCCGCTTGGTTGGCACCACATTCACAAATATCCACTCCCTCCCCCGTCGACACTCAATAGCAGCAGTGTGTACTACCTACAAGTTACACTGCAGAAATTGACCAAAGATCCTAAGACATCACCTTCCATAACCATGACCACTTCTACCTCAAAAGACAAGGGCAGCATAGGAATACCAACCCCTGGAATTTCCCCTCCAAGTCACTCACCATCCTAACTTGGAAATAAATCACTGTTCCTTCAGCAGCACTGGATTAAAATCCTGGAAAATTCACCCGCCCTCTCCCCCAAGGGTATTGTGGGTTAGCCCACAGCAGGGGAACTGCAGCAGTTCAGGAAGGCAGCTCACCAACATCATCAAGGGCAACTAAGGACAGGAAATAAATGCTGGGCCCAGCCAGAGACGTCCATCTCCCACAAACAAAAACAAAACAAGAAAGCACACTCACGCTCTTACCTGAGTGCACGTCCTATTGAAGAAAACACCGGGAATGTTGGAATGTCATCCGGTTTATTGAAAGCCCAGTAGTAAGAGGCAAAAGCTCCTGCGAGTGTAACCTGTCCCAAGGCAATGACAAAGTTGCTGAGCCAGAAGAAGAGAAAGACATTGTAGAATTGGAAGAAGATGAGGTACCGATGATAGTATGACTCGCCTCCATAGAATGCAAATATACACTCTGCTTCTGGGCACTGCTTTATGATCTTGGAAATATTAAAGGTCTAGGAGGAGAGAGAGAGAGACTAAGTTATTCACAGAAATATCACCCTAGAACCATAACATGCAACCTCATGAAGCTGTAGAGGAGCTGTTCAACATCCTCACCACAAAGCTTCAATAGATACTGCCCACAGGTCAAGCCTCAGTAGCCCCCTTCCCCATCCCTGGTCAAAGGTGGCAGTAACCAGAGGACATTGACAGTCTCCTGGGTTTTTCCCCCAAGATTGGAACAATGAGGCTGGACATTTCCTTAAATCAGATGGAGAAGTGTGGTGCTGGAAAAGCACAGCTGGTCAGGCAGCAGAGGAGCAGGACAGTTGACATTTCAAGCATGAAGAGCTAATGCCTGAAACGTCGACTCTCTTGGTCCTCGGATGCTGCCTGGCCTGCTGTGCTTTTCCAGTGCCACACTCTTCGATTCTGATCTCCAGCATCTGCAGTCCTCAATTTCTCCATAATTCACATGCGTCTGGTTTCATACACAAGGAGACTTGGAGCAAGGTATTGCAATCCAGTTCTGGTCAACATATAGGAGTGGTAATGTCTGGATCATTCAGTATCACTCCAATCAGATTGTTGTATGTTCCCTCCCCATTGCACTGACTCCAGCTGACATTGTTTAGGAGCTTGTTTAAATGGCAGAAGCAGGCAAAGTCATCTCTCACATGTACAGAACCATAGACACATCTGGAAGCTCAGGCTGACAGGCCCATAGACATTTTGATCATGAGCTGAACTGATCAATCCATCCCTGAAAGGTGCAGAGTTGGTGAGACCACCTCAACTACTGCCTGATTAAGGACAGTGTGCAGGAGGACACGGACAACTGTCAGTTGCTGTGGATCAGTGCAATAACAGGAAAAGCACTTAGTCTCCCTTAGTGACTGAGTATCTATCAGCTTGACATCTTTCCGAATTGTTATAAACCAGAGCCACAAGGATAAAGGGTGCAAAGTCTCTCTGCTGATTGGATCGGAGGTAAACTCTCCAACACCACCACGTCAGGGACGAGCAGTGATGTGTGATGCTGGAGCAGTGGGCCATGTCTGCCATTCAGCCCATCTAGTCCAGACAGGTCAATGGGGCGATGGTACAGAGCAACTGTGGACAATGACTGACAAAGCAAACCTCTCAGAACACCATCAAATGGATGAGACAGGGGCTGCACCATTCAGGGCATAGAGATGCTGGTGGGGCAAAAGAAGAAAGGAAACAGTCCCCCTTTCTCTCGGCATCTGTTGTTCAGAAATACTACTCACATTAGGATCACAGGTCTTCATGGTGTAATTACAAGTCGACTCATTTGCCAGCACTTTATAAACTGCTTTGCCTGAGGTTGACAAGAAGCTTCAGAACAAACAGTCAAGGCAACAGATAACTTCTTCAAATGGAGGGTTAGAAAATACAACATGGAAATTCATACAGAACCTTAGCACAGTGCCCAGAATATTCAGAAAACCAATACGTACAATGAATGAATCAGAGGTGGTGGCATCAGCTAAGGCCCAATCAAAGACCAATGAAAAGCTTTTGTTTTAGATGGGTTTGGCCAGAATTTAGAGAACTTTAAATGGTGTTAAAGGACATTAAAATGAGGCTTAACTTATTATTTCCGAAGAACAGGTTCCCTATCAGTGACAGTCCCCCTTTCACCAGTAACAACCCTCCAACAATGTGGATCTCCCTCAACAGCAGAGTGTTAAAATTAGATTTTCAGCTTAAATCTCTGGAGTGGCAAATGAAACCACAACTCTGCCTCAAGGGTGAGTGTATTACATATTAAGCTTCATGTGTCAGATGGAGCGTGTGTGTGTGTGTGTGTGGGAATGGGAGTGCAAACAAGACAGAGTCAGTGACAAACTGTCTTTTTGGGGCGAGGGGATGCTGCAGAAAATGGGATGCATTGTGTGCTTTCGTTTTGAGGACTGGATGTATGAGGGTGTATGCGTGTTTGATGGGGGAGGCAGAAGAGAGAGCAAGCGCGAAAGAAAGGAGAGAGCGAGAGAGAAGAAAGAGAGCGAGCAAGAAAGAAAGAAAGGAGAGAGCGAGAGCGAAAAAGAAAGAAGAGAGCGAGAAAGGAGAGAGCAAAAGCGCGTGCGTGCAAGACAGACACAGAGACAGTGTTTGCATACAAGCATTGAATAGAATACAGTGTGGAAACAGGCTCTGAATACTCTGGGCAATTTAGCACAGCCACTTTACTTAAAGTGTTCAGCTTTGAATTGAGGGGGGAAACCGGAGCACCTGGAGAAAACCCGCACAGACACGGGGAGAATGTGCAAACTCCACACAGTTGCCCAAGGCTGGAATTGAACCTGGATCCCTGGCGCTGTGAGGTAGCAGTGCTAACCACTGTGCCACCGTGAAAGGGAAAGGGAGCTTTTTTCCCCACATCATCTTTTTTAAAATAAGGCTGTTGCATTAGCATGTTCCCAATCCACTGGTACCTTTCCAGAATCCTGAGAATTTTGTAATATTATAACTAATGCATTCACTACCTCTGCCGCCACCTCCTTTAATATCCACAGGTGGGGGCCATCAGGCCTGGGACTTATCTGCCTTTAATCCCATCAGTTTACTTAATATCTTCTCCCTATTTACCGTAATTACACCAAGTTCCTGTGTAGTGACTGCAGTTTTTGGGAAGAAATGATCACCTTCCACTGTGAAAACAGAGGCAAAATTTTGGTTAAAAGATACACAGCGGTAATGCCCCAGTAAGCTACGCAGAGTAACAGCAGGAGATATGTGATGACAGGATAGACCAAAGTGGACATAATACAGCCAACAGCTCTGCAGAAAGACAAAGAAAACATGGCAAGTTACTAATATTGTTGTCAAGAAGTCTCTCGTAATCCAACTGTCTTCCCATTTTCTCCCTTATACAACCAGACGTGGTTGTGAACCGACTTCAGGCGAGGAGTCTGCGAGACCATCAACAATCCCCACCTTAAACCCAGAGCATATTGCAGCCCACCACCTGCTTTGCTCACCTCAAACCCCCAGCCTCCCTGCCTCACCCCTCACCTCAAACTTGAGCCCTCCCACCTCCCAATGCTTCAGCTCAAATTGAACTGACGACCCCCCCACAGCATCCTGGCATCGAACCCGAACCATTCTCTTTATAATCATTCGGAACGCACTTGCTTGCTTCCTTTAGCAGGGCTATTGCTATCAGAATCCTCTTCCGTAGGAATATTAACATCAGAATGATGATAACTTCCACGATTACCAGAATGATCACTGCAATGAGAAAAAGATGACATTACATATTTGTCTCTGGGAGCAGAGAAACATAAATCAGAACCCACGTGCTGATGACAAACTTCCAAACCCTCGTGATGTCAAACCCAAGAATGGTTGCTTCATTATTCCTTGTCTGATGGATGCTTTGTTTTGAGCAAAAGCTTCTGTGTGCAACAAGGTTAAACACAACTGAGAAGAGGAGAATGGGAAGGTACAAGTCACCTAACATCTCGCTGAAAGTGAGCAGTCCCCATGTTATTTCAAGGTATGGTTACAAGCCCTTCAAACATCGATTCTCCTGCTCCTCGGATGCTGCCTGACCTGGTGTGCTTTTCCAGCAACATACTCCCGACTCTGATCTCCAGCATCTGCAATCCTGACTTTCTCCAAGGTATGGTTATTTCAGGCACATAGGTACTCACTATCAAAGCAGCCACTCTTCTGGGTCTGCTCTTATCAATTGGAACTGGTTTAATTCTGCGTTTTGTGGAACTTTCCACAACAGCAGCTGTCACTCAGATTCAGCTGATTAAAATATTTATTGACAAAAATTGTGTCTTCTGTCAAATAAAAAAGTTTAAAGCTAACATTATGGAACAAAAACTAAAAATTATAGGATTGCTGAAATTGTTTAGACTGAAGTATGACTCAATTCAGGATCCAAAACACTGAAAAGGTGCCTGACCTTTGAGCTGCAATAAGTGACACTTTATACCATTTTCACTCAAGTACATCCGCCATTTTGTGCAGTCAATTGAGAGCAAAATGAAATACCATTGCAGAGTTACTGAAATATAAATTCTGATAATCCCTGAAATTGCAACAATGGAAATAATAGAAGGCAAAGAAATATAGAAACAAGGCACTGCAAGTTGTGCATAAAATGAGACACCCTTACCTTGGACCTTTTCTAAGTGCCCTGTTTTAATGTGTTTAACAATAACTTGCCCTATCACAGATGTTAAAGTTAAATGGTCTGTAGTTTTTCTTGCTCTCCTTCCCTATTTTTAAAGAAAGAAATTGCACTTGTTAATTTCCAGTCTAATTGAATCTTTCCCGACTCCAGGTAATTTAGGAAAATAAATTCACTGACTAAGATCCAAGAGAAGAGTAAGTTCATCAAGGATCAGCACTTGTCAACTACAGCTCCAATAACTTGCCCTGTTCCACTTTGATGATTGTAATTTTCTTGAGTTCTTCCCCCTGTCCATTTCCTGATTCTGTTACTTCTGTGATATTATTTGTATCATCTGCAGTGAAAACTGATACAAAATACCTGATCAATTCATCTGCCATCTCCTTACTTTCCATTGTTAATTCCTAAAACTCTAACTGCAGGGACTAAGACTCATTAAGTTTTTTTTTTGGTCATCTACAGAAACCCCTATTTACTTTTACATTTCTAACATGTCATACATGCTCCTTGGTTCAACTCAACAAAATAAACAGCATAGTCTGGCGCATTTCTCAGGGCAATACCAATTGTCTTTCCTGATTTAAAATTTAAACAAGGCTTGGCAGTTAAGTGTCAGTTACCATTGACCAGTTCATTCCCATAGCAACATCTGAACTAGAGTGCATTTGCCAACAATAATCAATCATTTTCCCCTGGAAATGGGATACTTGTGAATTAATCTGATGAGTGCAAGACAGAAAGTTTTGACAGAATAGGCCTTTTCTCCCAGCAATAATCAGGCTCAGTTCTATCAAGTTATTGTTTTTACCCCAAGATTTGCTACAGCCGATCTTTTCTGTCAACAAGTTTGAGCGCTGATTGCTCTCTCGCATGAACATGATGATTAGTTGAAGGTCAGAGAGAACTCTTTGCAGCACACCACTGCTGATATCCTGCCGATGAGCACATACCCATTATCGCTTCATTTTGTTTAGTGCTACTCAGCCAATTTCCTAACCAGGTCATTAAGTTGCCCTCGATCCCATGAGCATCAACTTTAGCCAACAGTTTATGAAAAGCTTTACCAATTGCTTCAGAAATCCATGTAAATGCTAACAGATATTCATTCAAAACATTAATCCCATTCCTTTCCACAGACATGCTTCCTTATTTCAGAGTTCTAACATCCACAGTATTTTGCTTTTCTGTTTTACAGATTAATTCTGTTTCATCAGATAGGATTTACTTGTTACAAATCGAAGTTAGATGAATCTGATCAGCTGAAAATTTTAAGGTGTTCAGTCACCTACCATTAAGTCACTAATGTACTTTCGGGAAGGAAACTGCCATCCTTCCCTGGTCTGAAGGAGGGTTACACCCGAAATGTCGACTTCTCCACGAATCGTCTCTGCCTGGCTTGCTCTGTTATTTCAGCCTCATGCCCGTCTATCTATCCTCTCCTGGTCTGGCCTACATGTTACTCCAGACCCACAGCAATGCGGCTGACTGTTATCCTGCCTTCTGTGCAATTGGGGATGAGCAACAAATGCTGGCTAGTTTAAAAAAAACACTCTAAATTCCTTAAAATATTTATTAGCCTAACTGATGCTTAATTCCTTGGTTACTCCTACCTGCCTCAGCTTTCTTGGACAGCAGTGTGACATATGCGATTTTCCAAACTAAAGATAAAACTCCTTGAATCAAACGATAACAGCGCATCTCAGTGTTCTGACCTAGCTCGTTGAGGATCCAGAGTGAAACCATCTGCGCTCTTTAGTAACATTTTTTTTTCTTCACCACTACATTAAATGGTAAAGCTCCATTCTCTCTAACCCCACCAGGCTGGTTAAAATCTTAATGTTGAACACAGAGTTCAACTGCGATGTGAAGTGAAACAAACTGTTCCTTACGGAATGCCAGCCAGGTCTGCCGTAGATGCAGGTAGACTCGGAGGTCAGTATGGAAGCCCAGTTCTTTGATCGTCACCTCTGATCCTTGCACTCCTTTCAACTGTTTATATTCCATGTAGCAGTGAAAAATACCTGCAACAACCAAACAAAATAACTAATCTTCAGCATAATGTGCATTAACTACCAATAGTTTCCAACTCAAACGTTTTACATAATGGTTTGCTTTTTCAATCTCCTCCTCTCTTGGAAGGCACTGATTTTTTATTTGTTGGCTGAGTGAGCAATCTCTCAGTCTCCCCACTGTACGTCATGTGAGACTGAGCCTGATAACAGTCATGTCATCTGAACACCGCTATCTATCCGTTTTGGGGGATTGTATTTGCATGGATAGAGCACTGGTCAATAAAAGGGTTGGGTTAAAAGGGGCATTTTCAGGATGGCAACTTGCAACTAGTGCCAAAAGGGTCAGTGCTAGGGCCATAATTATTTACAAAATATATTTAATTGCTTGGATGATGGAAGTGAATATATTATAGCCAAATTTGTGAATGACAAAAATAGGTGGGAAGGCAAGTAGTGAGGACAGGAGGAATCTACAGACAGATATGGACAGGTTAAGTGAAGGCAGACGTAATACAATGTGGAAAAAAAAAAGAGAGGTTCTGTACTTTGGCAGAAACAAAGGAGTGAATTTCTCCAATGGCAAGAGCATGCAGAAAGCTGCAACACAGAGGGATGTGGGAGTCCTTGGCCATGAGCCATAAAAAGCTAACATCCAAGTTCAGTGGGTAACAGGAAAGGCAAATGGAATGGAGTACAAGCTATACAAGCACTAATTAGACCATATCTCAAACAGTGAGCAGTTTTGGTCCCCTTATCGAAGGGGAGGCGTTGGAGGAAGTCCAGAGAAGAGTCACTTGGTTGATCTCAGCTATGGAGAGATTTTTTCTTTTTTATATATAGATGTTGAGTTGGTTGGGCCTGTACTCAGTTTAGAAGAAAGAGAGCCATCCCTTGTTGAAACATGCAAGATTCTAACAGGGTTTGACTGGGTCGAAGTGGAAAGGTCATTTCTCCTACTGAGTGTGTGTCTAGGACCAGAGGCTATAATCTCAGGATAATAGGCCACCCAATTAATGCAGAGATGAGAAGCGGACTCTTCATTCAAAGAATGTTTAATCTGTCGAATCCTTTATTCAGAGGGTTGTTGAAGCTGGGTCCTTCAGTATATTCAAGGCTGAGACAGACAGACCTTTAAACCTTAAGCGAACCAAGGATTATGGGGTAAAAACACAGGAAAGTGGAGTTGAGGATTATCAGACCAGCCCTACTTTAATAAATAGAGCAGTTGCATTGGGCTGAATAGTCCACTTCTGCTCTCAAGTCTTATGATCACACCCAAACCTCATCCTAAATTCATCACAAATACATAAAAACATCAATCTGGTTGTGTTTCTGTTCCTTAACCTTAACCCAGAGCTTTGAGGTTATTGTTTAGACTAGCTCAGTTCAACTTGGCATCCAACGTCTACAAGCCGAACGTTAAATAGAGCAATACTCTCCTCAGCTGTAGGATCAGTATTGCACTTGGTTCACACTATTTGCAGGCTTGAGTGCACACAGGCCAGCAGTCCCTTCACATAAAGACAAACACAGTGATTTCTGCCAACTCATCCTGGGGACATGGTAGTTGGGGAACAATTTAAATATTCCTGACCTATAAAGGTTGCCAGAAATGATAATTTCACAGATGAATAAGTGACATGACCTACCATAGCCAAGGACAGCAATGACCATCAGGATGATCGACCACACCACAAACGCAGCAATGAAACGCATCAAGATGACAAAGAGCAGACTAATCACCAGGGCGATACTCATTCCTCTACAAACAGGCAGACAAAAATCAAATCAACAACTTCCATTGCCGCTATTTGGTCAATGAGACAGAAGTGATTATGAATCAATGACCAAAAGGGAAAAAATGGTGGCGATTTCTGCAAGATTGGGTTTTATTTTAGGAAGGGCACAACTAAGGTTCTGAAATGTGATGATTTGTCACTTCCAGTGGTTCCTGTTGACAAAGGTGAATCATTGACAGCCAGAGAGTCACAGAGAAATGACAGCACAGAAACAGACCCTTCGGTCCACCGTGTTAATGCCGACCAGATATCCCAACCCAATCTTGTCCCACCTGCCAGCACCCGGCCCATATCCCTCCAAACCCTTCCTATTCATATACCCACCCAAATGTCTCTTAAATATTGCAATTGTACCAGCCTCCACCACTTCCTCTGGCAGCTCATTCCATACATGTACCACCCTCTGTGTGAAAAAGTTGCCCCTTAGATCTCTTTTATATCTTCTCCCTCTCACCCTAAACCTATGCCCTCGAGTTCTGGACTCCCCAACCCCAGGGAAAAGACTTTGTCTATTTATCCTATCCATGCCCCTCATGATTTCATAAACTCATTTAGTATCTCCCCCATTTTCTGCAGCTCCACACAAAGGCTGCCTTGCTGATCTTTGAGGGCCCCTATTCACTCCCTAGTTACCCTTTTGTCCTTTATGTATTTGTGAAAACCCTTTGGATTCTCCTTAACTCTATTTGCCAAAGCTATCTCATGTCCCCTTTTTGCCCTCCCGATTTCCCTCTCAAGTACACTCCTGCCGCCTTTATATTCTAAGGATTCACTTGATCTATCCTGTCTATATCTGACACATACTTCCTTCTTTTTCTGAACCAAACCTTCAATTTCTTTAGACATCCAGCATTCCCTATACCTACCAGCCTTTCCTTTCACCCTAACAAGAATATACTGTCTCTGGATTCTTGTTATCTCATTTCTGAAGGCTTCCCATTTTCCAGCCATCCCTTTACCTGCAAACATCTGTGTCCAATCAGCTTTTGAAAGTTCTTGCCTAATACCAAAATTAGCCTTCTCCAATTTAGAACTTCAACTTTTAGATTTGGTCTATCTTTTCCATTATTTTAAAACAAATAGAATTCGTCGCTGGCTCCAAAGTGTTCCCCGACTGACACCTCAGTCACCTGCCCTGCATTATTTCCCAAGAGTGGTCAAGTTTTGCACCTTCTCTCGTAGGTACATCAGCATAATTGAGGTATACAAGATAATGAGAGGCATAGATAGAGTCGATAGCCAGAGACTACTTCCCAGGGCAGAAATGACTAACACGAGTCATAGTTTTAAGCTGGTTGGAAGAAAGTATAGAAGGGATGTCAGAGGCGGGTTCTTTACACATAGAGTTGAGAGAGCATGGAATGCATTGCCAGCAGCAGTTGTGGAAGCAAGGTCATTGGGGACATTTAAGAGACTACTGGATATGCATATGGGCACAGAAATTTGAGGGTGCAAACATGAGGATCAGTGGTCGGCACAACATCATGGGCTGAAGGACCTGTTCTGTGCTGTACTGTTCTATGTTCTATACTGAATCAGAAAATTTTCTTGTACACTTAAATTCATCTCCAGCTAAACCCTTAACACTATGGCAGTCCCAGTCTATATTTGGAAAGTTATAATTCCCTACCATAACCACATTATTCTTACACATAACTGAAATGTCCTTACAAATTTGTTTCTCAATTTCCCTCTGACTATTAGGGAGTCGATAATACAATCCCAATAACGTGATCATCCCTTTCTTATTTCTCAGTTCCACCCAAATAACTTCCCTGGATGTATTTGTGGAAATATCCTCCCTCAGTACAGCTGCAATGCTATCCCTGATCAAAAATGCCACTCCCCCTCCTTTCTTGCCTCCCTTTTTGTCTTTCCTGTAGCATTTGTATCCTGAAACATTAAGCTGCCAGTCCCGCTCATCCCTGGGCCACGTTTCCCATGTTGCTAACCATGCCCTGAGTTCAGCTGCCTTCCCTGTTAGGCCCCTTGCATTGAAATAAGTGCAGTTTAATTTATCAGTCCTACCTTGTTCTCTGCTTTGTCCCTGCCTGCCCTGACTGTTTGACTCGCTTCTGTTCTCAAGTGTACCAGTTTCAGATTGATCGCTTTCTTCACTATCTTCCTGGGTCCCAAAGCTCTACCCTCCACCCCACAACCTTACTAGTTTAAATCCTCCTGAGCAGCTCTACCAAATCTCCCTACCACTTTATCAGTCCCCTTCCAATTTAGATGCAATCCGTCCTTCTTGTACAGGTCACTTCTACTCCAAAACAGATTCCAACGATCCAAAAATGTGAATGCTTCTCCCAGACACCAGGTCCTCAGCCATGTATTCATCTGCTCTATCCTCCTATTCCTGCCCTCACTAGCTCCGGGAGTAATCCAGATATTACTACTCTAGAGGACCTCCTTTTTTTAAATTTCTGCCTAACTCTGTATTCTCCCTTCAGAATCTCAACCTTTTCCCTTCCAATGTAGTTGGTTCCAATGTGGACAATGACCTCCTGCTGGACCCTCTCCCCCGTGAGAACACTGCACCCTCGCTGAGACATCCTTGATCCTGGCGCCAGGGAAACAACACACCATTCTGATTTTTTGCAGCTGGCCACAGAAATGTCTGTCTGTACCTCGGACTAGTGAGTCCCCTAACACAATCGATCTCTTGGGACCTGACGTACCCCTCATTATGTTAGAACCAGTGTCAATACCATGCTATGTTCCCCAAGAATCCATCACCCCCTACACTTTCCAAAATAGCATTCTTGTTTGAAATGGGGATAACCACAGAAAACTCCTGCACTACCTCTCTTAGTTTGATGTTACAGTTCAGCTCTGATTCCAACAAACTTGGATTTGAATTTCGGTGAATTAGTGATAGTCCACTAATTCAGGTGTTACCAGATAGCCAGATATACAGACATTGAGCTTTGGTCTTGCCAATATTTAGGAGGAGATTTCTCGATGTGAACGAGAAGCCATGGAGAATAATGACATATGGTGCTGAAGGGAAGTTTAGCTTCTTCAGTGCACGTATGAAAATGGCTGTGTGTGTTTTCAGATAGTGCACTGTCAATGAGGAATACAGACAGCACTTTAGGGGACTCTCGTAAAAGTAGGAACAAACCTTAGAGCCTGTCCTATTGGAAATTACAAAAGGGGGGAATTAATTAAACACTTACATCAAAATCCAGTACCAAGATTGTGTGTAATCTTCAAATATCTTCATTACAACCTCTCTGGCTTCAAGCACTATGTTTGCTCCCCTGTAAAACAGAAAAAAGGGATCTATAATTACAGTTAAGTTCAACACAAGCCTGTGGAGATGTGGAAAGGAATTAAGTAGGTTATGTGGATTGGGAGACCTTGGGGAAGTGATCCAGAATTGAAGAGGTGGTGGTGAGAGGGGACGAAGCAGGGAACATGTTCACAGGGGTTTATACTCAATAGCGGTCTGCTTTACCCGAGGAAAGGATTCTGGATTAGTGGTGCTGGAAGAGCACAGCAGTTCAGGCAGCATCCAAGGAGCAGTCAAATCGACATTTCGGGCAAAAGCTCTTCATCAGGAAGGGCTTTTTATCCCAGGATAACCAAGTCCTTTTGAAACATCCAGGCTGTTATCTATTGATATCCCTTAACTTCAGTGTTTTGATAGATTACAAGATTTTTCCAGATTTTGTTTGAGTAGTCACTGGATAAAAACTATAATCACTTTGTCTAATGGGTTAAAACAGTTTTCAGTAATATTAACCTTAACCAGGTCAATGTTAGTATCATTGTATATCCTTCTACTGGATTCTAATGAGGAGGAACGTTGGGTAGCACAATGGAATGGAAACAGGCCTTTCAACTCTGGAACAAGATTCAATTCCAACCAAAGCTAAAGACTTGAAAACTTCCTTCTCTCTGTTGACTGTTCTTGTAAGGGACAGTTTTAATCTTACCCCTAAAACACACAAGTATCAATAGGGAAGAGGAATAGAATGACAATATTTAAGCTCTTTGAACCGGATCTTCACCGAGATCTGTGAACTACAAATGCCTATTTTTCTCTCACACATTTAATAGCTTTCACTTTTAAAAAAATCAGTTTTAAAAATGAGTGATTGAGCATCAATGGTGTTTGTTGAAGAGAGTACCAAACCCCTTTCACCATTGTGTCTCTAAGCATTTCCCAATTCAACCACGAAAGGTGTCAGCTATTTTTCCTGACTACATCCAGTATCCCAGATTTCTGATTAATGGAATAATTTCTCCCAATCTGCACTAGTTGTCCTATTTAACATCTTGAAAACTAGAATCAAATCACCTCTACACACTTAGTCCAGGGTGTAATCTGTAGTTCGTACTACAGGCCTGATGGTCTAGTGTGCTGATAATCAGCCCTACTGCTCCATTAGTCATTAGTACACACACATTGATTTAATCACCACCCAGAACACGAGAAAAGTCCAGCAGGCTTCCTTAACAAATTCAAAATAATCCAGTTATTAGAAATGAAACTTGTCCTTGAAGAAAGTGGAAAATATTGACTAATCTATGGTCTATGTATAGAAAAAGACAATTCTTTGCAAAGGTTAGGCTTTGTTTTATACAGAGTACAAGGAAAAAACAGCCATTGTGAGCCAAGGGTCTGGAATGCAATGATTCGTCACTTCCATCGGCTCCTGATGACAAAACGGAATCACTTGACAGCTGTAGTGTGATGATAGAGTCCAGCTCGGATTCTAATAAACTTGGATTTGAGATGCTAAGAATTGGTTACAGTCCACTACATCAGGTTTTACCAAGAAGGCAGATAAGATGGTATTTAATAACTCTCAGGTTCCCAGAGACTTGGACTGAGAATAGGATTTCACAAAATTCTGAGATTCCTTCTTTACTGTGCTTCTTGGGGTGGTACAGCATAAATCTCAAGTTGAGAAAGAATGTTTTTTAAACAATATAATGTGGGTCACTGGCTGTGTCAGCGCTTATTGTTCACCCCTAGTTACCCTCGAGAAGGTGGTAGTGAGCTGTCCTCTTGAATCACTGCAGTCCATGTTGCAAGTAGGGGCACAATGTTGTTAGGGAGGGAATTGCAGGGTTTTGAACCAGCAACACTGGAGAAAGGTGACATGTCCACATGACAATGGTGAGTGGCTTGGAGAGGAACTTGCAGGGGCTGCCATTCCCATGTATCTGTTGCCCTGATCCTTTAGATAGTAGTGATCATGGATTTGGTAAGGAATCTTCGTGAATTGCTGCAGTGTATCTTGTAGATGGTACACACTGCTGCTACTGGGTGTCAGGGTTGGAGAGAGTGGATGTGTTGCCAGTCAAGTAAGCACCTTTGTAGAACATAGAAAAGTACAGCACAGAACAGGTCATTCAACCCATGATGTTGTGCCGAGGATTAATAATAATTTATAATAAAATAACCTAAACTACGCACCCCTCATTTCACTGCTGTCCATGCGCATGTCCAGCAGTCGCTTAAAAGTCCATGTGTTCACAACTCTCTGCATAAAGAACCTACCTCTGACGTCTCCTCTATACCTTCCACCTAACACCTTAAAACGATGATCCCTCGTGGCAGTCAATCCTGCCCTGGGGAAATGTCTGGCTATCGACTCTATCCATGCCTCTCATTACCTTGTACACCTCAAATTGTCCTGGATGGTGTTGAGCTTCGAGTGTTATTAGAGCTGCACCCATCTGGAGTTGCTAGGAAACCATTAACACGGGGACTCCTGTTCCTCTCAAAGTCGGGTTTTTGCAGTAAAGCTATAAACACCCATTCTCTTTGAAGGCTTTGTTTAACTGATTCTCCATTCATTTCATTTCCAGTGGAAGAGCAGAAATCACAGCACACTTTAGACTGTTAGCTTCTTTCGAGAGAACACCTGATAAATCCCTTTTCAATTCCAGAAAATGTCCACATGGTTAAAATTCTTCAATTTCTTTCCAGGTAGTACTTCAATATAAGTGTGTATTTGAGTCAAAGAAAATGAATCTTCAATCCTTTGAGTCTGCATCAGTCAAATGCAACCACTCAACTATTGTAATTCCATTTTCCAGCACTTGACCCATAGCCTTAAATTCCCAAGATTTGTTTAATTTATCCTTGAAGTTTAACCCTTAATAATTGATGTGGCCCTCCTCCAGTCAGTACCCATCAATTGTTTCAGAGTTGCAGTGTGCAGAATTGCTTGCCATCTTTCAGATGTGGTCTGGCATAGTCATTATGTAAAGTAACCTATCTTTTGCATTTGATTTCTTGAGAAACAAAGACCAGAATTCCAAAAGCTTTTTGATTATTTTCTGTACCACTTTATGACCTTTTCATGACAGATGTACTTCGCCCACAGCTTTCTTTTAAACTTCTACCGTTGCTTGTATTTTTAATCCAACATTTAGAAAGTTTCCTGTCATATTCTAAATAGATAACCTCATATTCACTAATAATGAAAATCTATTTGCCATATTTTTCCATTCACTTAATTTTCCTCCCTTTCTATCGTTCCATTTACACTATTGACATTGCCACCTACCCATATACCAAGTTTAGATACAGATTGTTCTGCTATAACATGCACTTCTTTAACACACGAATTGAGGACACGGTTTCTAAAATGCGATGTTTTAAAGCACATGTTGGTTACAACATGATTCTAGCCCCATTAGTTCAAATGGTGCTGCTATTAAGTGATTATCTTATAAAACGGGATTGCACAAGTATGGAACTACCGCATTATAGCAAAACTGGCTGTATCTGGTTTTCTATCTCAGAATGTGATCATTAAGCCAATGAATAGTTAAGGCCCCAGCACAAATCCTGCAGGGACACCAATGGTCACATTTTACCAATTCAACTATCTGCCCTTTCTTCATCTCACGCCATTCCCAAACAGGTTAATAACTGTTTCAAATTGAAATCAAGAATCTCTTATAAAGGTACTTCATCAAATGTCTTCTGCCAGCCCATATCGACATTTCCAAGTCTTAAAATGATTTTATTTTTAAAGAGATGACAATCAAAAATGACAAAGTATGCCCCGCCCATGCTGGCTTCCTCTGATAACCTGAAAATTTAAGGTGTTCAGTCTTACCCTTAAATACAAAATAAAGTCATGTTCCAGTCTTACATTGAATACTCAGCTTTGACTATGCATCCAAGTTTCGGAAGAGGGTTTGAAAGCACAAATTTCTAACTGGGGAGAAAGAATGTAACCTGTGTGCTGAGCTGACACTTATCTGATCTGAGAACACAATGGGTTTTCCTCTGTATCCAAACTGTACTATACCTGGAAATGCTCAATAATGACACTGATGAAGACCACAGACAATGGAAAACCTCCCACTTCTAGCACTAACACTACCCAGTGGAGCATAAAACCCCGACATCACAAAATTAATAAGGTGTACAAACTTCACTCCTTCCAGCAACTGCGTGGCGTTTACAGATCCACCATCATCTGAACTGAAAGCAGTCTTGTCGGCAACTTTAACCACACCCCGCTGGACTTTTAGGTCAGGGAGGCATCTTTGGGTAACTGTAAAGTAAATATGAGAGCATCATAAATCTGTCTGGAAAAATCCCAATAGCAGCAACCAAGAATATATTTCACTGGTCAGTTCCTCTGGTTTAATTCACAGAATTGTAAATTCCACACAGGTCCTTGCTCCTCATCTCTATGAGGGACCCTTTGGCGGTGAGGAACAGTTCGGACTCAGCTTGGTCCACTCAGTTCAAGAAGGAGAAAGGTTATTAAAACATATTCAATGAATTTTAGAAACAAAAATCAAATTCAACTGGCAAAGGGAACGTACAGAATTAACCTCAGGCATTACTGAATAATCAAAAACAGGAGCAGACGGTAGCCATTCTACCCCTTGAATCTGCTCCACCATTCGAGAAAATAATGGCTGATTCGATTGTGACCAATTCCACATTTTCTTTTAAAAAATTTGTTTATGGGATGAGAGTCGCTGGCGAGACCAGCATTCATTTCCCATCCTTAATCGCCCAGATGGCAGTATACAGTCAAATCACACTGTTGTGGGTCTAGGGTCACATGTAGACCAGACCAGGTAAGGATGGTAGTTTCCTTCCCTGAAGAACATTAGTGAATTAGACGACGTTTTCTCGACAATTGACAGTGGATTAATGGCTTTATTTCAAGATTTACTTTTTATTGAAATCAAACTGCACCATCTGCAGTGGCAGAGTTCAAAGCTGGCTCCCCAGAACATGACCTGGATCACTGGATTAACAGTGATACCACTAGGCCATTGCCTCCTCCATCTGTCAGTGACTATAACTTTCAACTCCCTTGCACACCAAAACAATCCAGTTATGACTGTTCTCTGGGTATACAATGGTAACAATTAACTTCGTTTTGACGTGCTCCCACAATTTTGCTTTGTTGCTAATTGTCAATGGAACAAGTCAGACAATTTGCTTAACATCCAGCACATGGGGAATGCTAGAATCTTTAAATGAGGAGGATTGCTTAGAAAATCTCAATGCAGAGTCAATATGATTTTATGGAAGGGAGTAGAGTGTAAGGTGCTGGAAAAGCACAATCGGTCAGGCAGCATCCAAGGAGCAGGAGAATCAATGTTTCAGGCATAAGCCCTTCATCAGGAATGAGGCTTGTGGGTCGGGGCTGAGATAAATGGGAGGGGGCTAGGGTAGGGGGAGGTAGCTGGGAAAGTGATAGGTGGACGAAGGTGATAGGTTAGAGGGGTGCAGTGATGGACGGGTCTGGAGGGTGGTGCCAAGTTGGAGGCTTGGTACAGGGATAATATGGGGGGGGGGGGGGCGGGGAGAGGAAATGAGGAAGCTGTTGAAATCCACATTTATCCTACGTGGTTGCAGGGTCCCAAAGTGGAATATGAGGCATTCCTCCTCGAGGCGTCAGAGACGGCTCAGGGCCTGCACGTCCTTGACTGAGTGGGAGGGGAGTTGAAGTGTTCAGCCACGGGGCGGTGAAGTTGGTGGGTGTGGGTGTCCCAGAGATGTTCTCTGAAGCAATCTGCAAGGCGGCGTCCTGTTTCCCTGGTGTAGAGGTGACCACACCGGGTGCAAAGGATGGAACAGATGCACGTTTATGGAGGGAAGCAATATTTAACTAACTTATTGGAGTTTGCGGAGGAAAAAAAACAAGCAATGTGGATAAAAGGATCCTACAGATGTGCTATAACTAAACTTCCCTAAGGCATCTGACAAAGTGCCTCAAATATTACTATACAAAGAAGAATTCATTTTGTGACTGTGTGGGGGAGGGGAGAGCATATTGTATGGATAAAGGACTGGTTAGCTAACAGGAAACAGATGACATGAATGGGTCTTTGTCAGATTTTGATGTCAAATGGAGTACCACAGGGTTCGATATAAGGCTTCAATTATTCATAATATCTATCAGTGACTTGGAGGAAGGGACCGAATTTCTAATTATTATATTTGCTGACAATGCATATATAATAGGAAAGTTAGTTATGAAGAGGAGCTTGCAAAGCTATATAGTTTAGACAGGTTCAGTGATTTGGCAAAAAAATTACATGTGAAGCATCATGAAGGCATATGCAAACTTGTTCAATTTGGCAGGAAGAATAGAAAAACTTCACAACATTGAAATAGAGACAGATTTGCAGAACTCAGAGGTACAGAGGGATCTTGGTGTGCTAGCACATGAATCACAAAGTTCGTCAGGAGGTACAACAAGTGATTAGGGAGGCAAATAGAATGTATTTATTGCAAATGGAAAGGAATATAAAAGTAGGGATGCTTTTCTACAGTTCAAGGTTTTGGTGAGGCCATATTTAGAATACTGTGTATCGTTTTAGTCACATTTGGACAGGATGGGGCTGAATCCAATGGAGCTTAGAAAAATAAGTGGTGACCTTACTGAGACACACAGGATGAGGAGGAGACTACACTGCGTTGATGTTGAAAGAATGCCTCCTCCTACAGGCGAGCTTAGAACTAGGGGACACAACTTAAAAGTAAGAGGTCTCCTAGTAAGATGGAGAAAAGGAATTTTTTCCTCAAAAGGGGGCTGGTTAGCTCACATGGCTGGTTTGTGATGCAGAGCGATGCCAATGTTACCAGCTAAGGTTACCATAAAGGAATCTCCTTCTGAACCTCTCTCCTCACCAGAAGCGTGGTAGCCCTCAGGTGAAACCACCAACAGTCATCTCTCTCTAATGAGAGCACAGCCCGATGGTCTGCGAAGACTACAGTGATTTTACCTTGCCTACCATTCCTCAAAAAGTGGTGAAATCAAAGACACTGAATATTTTTAAGGTAGAAGTAGAGAGAATATTGATAGAATAACATAGCCAAAAAGCACCAGACTGCTCTGTCCAACCAATTTGAAAAACTGCCATTTGTCCACTGTCCCCTAGAAACAGACTTCCCACCCTACTGCTAGATCCTATAACCAGCACTCTCACTTTACTTATTGTCCCTTATAAACAGCACTCTTAACCCACTGAACCTCTTATGCTTTTAACCACTTCTTTCACCAAAAACAAAATCGAATTCTTCTTTTGTTTTAAATCATTACTCTTAAGGAAATAGGTAGGTGATGTTTTACAAATTCTCTCTCACTATTTTCAATGTCTGTAACTCATTGTCTGTATCTCCTGCGCCTTCCAAGCTTCAGTCTTTGCTCCCTAGCTCCGCTGTGGTTTGATCAAACAGAACCTAGGGATGAAACCGTGGAAAAGTTCCCCAGCTGCTGAATGAAACTTTAAACACTTACAGGGCTTGCTGGGAGTTAAAAAGGCCGGACAATCCCCATCTTTAAACACTTCAACAGGCGTCTGAAAGACAAAAAGTGAACATATAGGTGGCAATGGCAATGTTCAATATTAATTTATGGTGAAAATAGTATTTTTGTTTCATTGGACAGATATGTTAAGTTTGATGTATTTTCACAATGGAGTTTAAGTGCTTCTGTGTAACTATGATAGTTCCCTCAGAGGTTTGTTGGTCAAAGTCCCAACCACTCTTTAAACCTAACTTAATCAGATCAGAACTATAGCAGAAGGACCTGTAATGTGACAGCTGTGTTCCTCTGCAACCTCACACTATAGAAGATCATGCTATGGAAAACTCACTCAGTAGGAAAGCCTTATGCAAACAACACTCACAATTCATCAATCATGTTATAATCAATTCGCGCTGACGAAACACACGTTATCTGAGAACTACCTGTAATCACTCTGAAGGCTGAGGAATGCATTTCAGAGTTGGCCTCGTGCTTCCCAACAATTCCATAGAATTGAATTCAAAGGGACACAAAGGAACCTCATATATGACCCTTTGACCTGAACATTGATGCACAACTGTGGTGACTGGAGTTGAAGTGGGACAAAAAACAATTTTGCTTTTACATCCAAGGACATTTACATAATAGTGTCCATGTGATGGCAGCCAGGCACTAGTGATTCTACCATGTCCGGTGTTCACATGGAAGCCAAAACAGGAATCATGGCAATGATTTTCCATGATCACTAAAGAGAGACTGATACGCAGAGATTACTTGAAACAATTGCAATCATTTTACACTGAAGCAGTTGTCCAAGTTTTCACATTAATGTATCATGCAGAGTCATTTTTGCTTCAACATATGATGCTATTGGTAAATAAATCTGAATTTAAAGCTTAACCTGCATGTTTGCTACGATAGCAGCCAAATACGATGCGCTTTTCTCAAACTCTCTAATAAATGAGTTTATGATATATTATTGTTAATTTTTCAACATGAACTCAATTTGATAAAAAGTTTCAAAACACATTTGGTGTCTTGAAAAACACATTAAAAAAAAATTGACTCATGGGATGTGGACATCACTAGCTGTGCCAGCATTTGTTGCTCATCTGTAACTGCCTTTGAGAAGGTGCCTTCTTGAATCACTGGGGTTCACATGTTACAGGCAGACCCACAATGCTGTTAGGGGCAGAACTCCAGTATCTTAACCCAGTGATCATGAAGGAACAGTGAATTATTTCCAAGGCAAGATAGTGAGTGGCTTGAATGGGAACATGCAGGTGGTTGCGTTCTCATTGATCCACAGGACAATCTAGAACTTGGAAGTACGGCAAACATTGTGTTGGCATCCAGCACAGCTCACACAGTTGCCTTTCTGAGGCCATCATTTAGTTCATTGGCTCAGTAGGCCATGCATAATGCAGTGTGGTACTCATCCATGGAGATCAGATGGTCTCAGGTTACACACCCAGTTCATGCCAAATGAGCTGCTCAACACACAAATTAACCAGGGGTCCAGATGTGAATAGTGTTCAGTTTACGCAGATGGTGAGTGAGGACAGTTGGAGCTCCGCTCCTCCTATATCAATACCTGCTAATCAAGGAAATAGTCCCTTGGGAAAGTTATGAGAGACAGATTGGTATCAAATCATTGATACACAGATTGGAAATACTAGTGGACCCAACACTGATCCTTGTGGCACTACTTGCAGTTTACCAACCTAAAAAGACCAAGTTATTCCTTCTCTTTGCATCCTGCTAGCTACCTAACCCTTTATCGATGCTCATTAATGCATTTCCCTGTACCCCCAATGCTTCTATATTGTCAAACAGCCTTTGATGAGGCAACATACCAAACCACTTTTGGAAAATCAAGTACCCCCCCATGTACCAAGTTCCCCACTATCCACTGTGTAGGTTACTTCACCAAAAGTCTCTAATAGATTTAATTAAACACAATTGCACGTTCACAAAACTATCTTGAATCATAAAACCTTACGCTGAAAGACTGGAGTGGCTGGGCTTGTATACCCTTGAGTTTAGAAGGTTGAGGGGGGATCTGATTGAGACACATAAGATTATTAAAGGATTGGACACTCTGGAGACAAGAAACATGTTTCCGCTGATGGGTGAGTGCCGAACCAGAGGACACAGCTTAAATATACGGGGTAGACCATTTAGGGCAGAGATGAGGAGAAACTTCTTCACCCAGAGAGTGGTGGCTTTGTGGAATGCTCTGCCACTGAGAGCAGTGGGGGCCCAGTCTCTGGATTCATTTAACAAAGAGTTGGATAGAGCTCTCAAGGATAGTGGAATCAAGGGTTATGGAGATAAGGCAGGAACAGGATACTGATTAAGGATGATCAGCCATGATATTATTGAATGGTGGTGCAGGCTCAAAAGGGCAGAATGGCCTACTCCTGCACCTATTGTCTATTGTCTCTTTCATGGTGGTTCAGTGGTTAGCACCGCTGCCTCACAGCACCAGGGACCCGGGTTCAATTCCAGCCTCGGGCAACATTCTGTATGGAGCTTGCACATTCTCCCGTGTCTGCATGGATTTCCTCCGGTTTCCTCCCACAATCCAAAGACGTGCAGGTTAAGTGAATTGACCATACTAAATTGCCCACAGTGTTCAGGAATATATAGATGCATTAGTCAGGGGTAAATGTAGAGTAATAGGGTAGGGGAATGGGTCTGGGTGGGTTACTCTTCAGAGGGTCGGTGTGGACTTGTTGGGCCAAAGGGCCTGTTACCACAATGTAGGGATTCTATCTTTAAATAATGAATTCTAGCACCTTTCTCTAGACTGATGTTAGACTAACCAACCTGAAGCTTCCTGTCTCCCTCCTTTCTTGAGTGCATGTGTAATATTTGCTATTTTCCAATCTGCTGGGATCCTTCAAGAGTTGAAGGAATTTTGGAGGTTGTAACCAATGCACCCATTATCTGTGTAGCCACTTCTTTTCAAACCCTACAATGCATGATCTCTGGCACTGGCATCTTGCAACCTGTTAGGCTTTAGATCAAATGCTTTCCCCAGCACTTTTCCCTGGTGATAATGATTCCTCCAAGTCCATCCCTCCCAATCATCTCTTCACTTTGTTATCTTTGAGAATTTTTCTGTTGTCTATCGTTAAGATTGAGTAGAGGAACTGTAACCTGACGAGAGTCAGCAGCTTCAGGAGGGACCAGGAAAGCTGGTAAAAGACAAAATAAGAATATGATTGTAACTCACCTTGGTTGAATCATTAAAGCCTGGTTTACAGAACTGGGAGTAATTCTGCCATCTTTCTGGTTTCACTTTAAGTTGCGCATGTGCAGTGATGAAGCTGTCAAACCTTTCTGGGCATTTACTTACACAGATCTACAAAAAAACAAGTTAACAGAATTAACAAGTAGTACAATGAACACTCATTTATTTCAAAGGGTTTCTTTTGTTCATTAAAATAATGTGTTTGTAAATGGATCTGCTGTAAGCATTAAATAATTACAAAACAGATATTGGACAGGTTAGGTGTAGAGGGCAACACATTCTATTCTATCCTATTAAACATTCCTGTAGCAGGTACAAAACAGAACAAAAGCTCCATCTACACTGTCCCCCATCAGACACTGCCAGGAGAGGGACAGCATAGGGTTAGGTACACAGTAAAGCTCCCTCTGGGCAGGGTAGAAAGTTTGAAACAACTCCCATTGATGGAAATATTCATGGTGACTGACAAAGAATCAATAACTGGAAGATCCTCATGAGGAGAATATTTAGGGTTGAGAAGTGTGGTGCGAGAAAGATCCAAATGCTAATTAAAAGGGGACTGGGATAAGTCCCTGAAGAGAACATATTTACAAGATCATGGGGGAAAAGCAAGCATATAGGGACAAGCAAGTTTTTTTTCTTACCGGGAAACGGCAAGAAAATAATAGAACCAGCCTTGCATCCCATGTTGCCTTAGGTTCACATATTGCACCAGTCAGACAAATGTCTACTTCCTTTGCCAGCCACACAGTAGCCTCTGGGTGAGCTTTGGAGAGGTGACCCCTAGTGGTATTATAAATGGACTGAGATCCAGATAATGATCTGGGAACTTGGTTCAAACCCTGCCATCACTGATGGTGGAATCTGAATTCAATAAACATTTGGAATTAACAGTCTAAATGATGACCATGAATCAATTGCTGTTTGTTGGAAAACAGCATCTGGTTGACTAACATCCCTTAGGAAAGGAAACTGCCATCCTTACCTGGCTTGGATTACACATAAACCAGACCTATAGCAAAGTGGTTGACCCTTAGGAATGGGCGAGAAATGCTGGCCTAGCCAGCGATGTCCTTATCTAATGAACGTTTAAAAAGCTGGCTGTGAAGGAAGCTGGTGATTAATCAAAGACATTTTATTGCCATGCCAACTAACAACTGAATTGATATCACTTTCAGGCATGCTGTTTTAACCGGCAGGCACTTTCATCCTATTCATGTGTGCTGGACTTAGCATCACAGAGCTGGGAGCCCTAATCTAATCCAAGTCATCAACAGGAAAGCATTTGTAAGTGATCAAAGGCAGTTCCTTTCTATTCTCAACATCCATCTGAAAAAAGTGATTCAAACCTTTTTGTTCACTTCTTGCCTATTTGTTGACCGCATGTTTTTTTTTCTCCCATTTCCCAGTCCAGTAATACAAGAAATCAGAAGAACCATAGATGTTTAAAACTCTAACTTGACTACAACTTTGGGACTGACTGTTGCACTGATGTGGAGCCAGCTGACCATGAAAGGTGCTCTTGGCATGTGATAGGTCTCAGGTCAAGGACATCCATCCCTTTAAATGGAAGTCAAGGAGGGCCACATACTCATCTCTTTTCTCTCTCCCCACACTGCCCAAAATTACAAGCAGAGTCACCCACTCTCCCTTAAACCCAGTGGGGTCACATGCACCCCCTCCACAAAGCCCACAAGTTCCCTCCTGTAACCAAACTCAGTCTGAATGCATCGGCCCCTAAAGTCAATCTAGAAACAAACCGCCATATCATTAGATGATCTACTCCTGTAACCGTTGCATGTTCAGAAAGCAACATTTATCTCATAGGCTCAACTTCTCAACAGGAGAAAGCCGGGAGGCAGCAACAAATAAGATATGTCCATTACCATTGAAAGGGATAGATTTCTTACCTGTGTGGTAGGACACTGAAACTCCAGCAATACCAAAGGGCTGGCACACTTGAGCAGGTTGAAATAAAATAGAAATGGTTTATGCCTGGAAAACAACAGAGACAGAAATGCCACTAACTGTTTCAAAACCCAAGATTTCAAACCACTTCTCTTTCTCCAGCCAGCCACTTACTGTTAGTCCAAGTCTGAAACCAACACACAGGAAATGAACACATTATAGTAGGCCAGCAGGAACACAACTCATCTTGATGTTTCTTGTTTACTCTCAAAAGCAGCTGCTACAGTGCAATTTGCGACATTTCCCTCTCCTCACCAAGTTGGGTTATCTGTTTCATTTGCCCCTGACTCAAGTGCCTGGTCACAATCTGTCAGTTTAGCAAGTGACTGTCAGCAAATACTTGACCATGTCCTGACAAACGAAACAGAAATCGTCACAAAACGATCAAGAGTGCTGGCATACTGGGCTAGATTCTTTTAGGATCGCTGGTCAGCACGGACGAGTTGTTTCCATGCTGTACAGCTCAATGACTATGACTCTAAGAGGAGGATACCTGTTTGATCTTGTGTTTCTCTCACTTCCTCTGAAGCCCTTCAACATTAAAAGATTACCGAGAGTTTTACTGGGTAGCATGGCAGACAGTGAGACCTCTTTGCTTTCATAGGTTTACTGTCAGACTCCTTTAAACTAAGCAAATTTTGAGAAGATTTGTAGCTCAGGTTGAGGTTCTAGATGGAGGTTTGCTCGTTGAGCTGGAAGGTTAGTTTTCAGACATTTCATCACCAGACTAGGTAACATCATCAGTGAGCCTCCAGATGAAGCTTTAACCTTGTGTATCATAGTAATTTCACTCCCAGGCCAAGTTACTGTGTTAATGGTGACTTGTAATTTTTTTTTATGGCAGTGGTCTTCGAGATTTTAACCACCATGTCTGAGGCTTTATTCTGAAATTCCAACCCACTTTTGGATAAGTCTCTAACTTTGGCATCCAAGGAAGAGAACAGAACTTACTCATTCCTGCCTCCAACCTGACCACAGAACTCGCCACGACTGTCAGTCGGATAGATCACTTTGCGAGGGTCTCCATGGATCCATGCTAAAAATAGACCATCATTAATGGCAAGAGTCAGCAGTACCACAGAAAATAGTCAATGCATTCATTTTACTTTTGTTACTTAAAAGGAAAATATAACCATCTCAACCCATGAAAAGCAAAGATCAGCATAATAAACAGGCCAAAAGTCTCTGGGCCCAGGCAAATTCTTTATCTACCAAACTAACCCAACACCCTGAGCTATATTCTCAATTATCAAGCTCCAAGATATCACTGCAGGAGTTAAATGTCCTAGATCCAACCATCTTTATGGTTCAATGACCTTCCCTCCATCATAAGGTCAGAAGTGGGGATGTTCGCTGATAATTGTTCAATATTCAGCACTATTTGTGACTCCCCAGATACTGAAACAATTGTGCAATATCCTGAAAAATGGCAGGAAGCATTTGTACCATACAGTTAAAATGTTGTTTAACAAATATGCTTGGAAAAAACCATATTCAATGGAACAAGCAGAGAAGTAGGATTAGAATGGGTTTAGAAAGCAGTCAGGTGAATTGGAACATTAATTTGGTTTCTCTCTCCACAGATGTTGCCAGAACTGCTGAATTTCACCAGAATATCTGGTCAGCACGGACGAATTGGACAAAAGGGTCTGTTTTCATTGAGTATGCCTCAATGGACTCAGACGTTCTGTTTTTATTTAAGAACAATTGGTGCCTGTAACCACAATGATTTCCTCCTGTAACAGAATTCTATGCATCGATGCAGTTTGTTTCGAGTGCATAGCGGAAATACACTTCCTGAAATGTCAAGGCAGCCAGTACAGGCAATGAGAAGGAAGTTCAGCCCCTCCAAAACAACAGCAGATGCGTGAAAGCCACTGAGGTGCAAGCTGTTCTTCTTCAGCACTCTTAAACAGCAACGTGGGAACACTTTGACCACACGCTGCCACATTTCAAGGCAATGGATCACTACACACCCTTCAAGGACAAGACATTCTGGTTTTGTAGTTAATGGCCACATTCTGGAAATGGAAACTCTCACACTTTGTTTCATAAGGCCCACATTACTGCCTAGAGGAGTCCACATAGCATTTGCACAGGCTGATATTGTACTCTCTCATTTGTATCAAAAACATTAATTTGCAACATTTTGATTAGTCAAGTCACATCCAAGCAAATGAGAAATGTCTACGCTGGCAGATAGTGAGGACTGCTACACTGCCTGATTGTTCAGTGAGCGAACAGCCTCAGCCCTGTTATGTTGTGCCATGTTGCTGATAGGAACAGTAATCTGAAATCAAGTCACAATACTCCACCTTTGGATTTATAGGGAATACAATTTCATACATTACTAATCCAGTTTGTCACAAAAGTATAAATGACCAATTTAATCTCCATGGACACTGCCTGACTTTGACTACCATCTCCAATTTAAGAAATTCACATCAGTTTTCAGCAACAAACAATAAAACTTGTTAAAGAATAATTTTGGTTATAATAAACAAGTGGCAAAATTGATGGGTAATTACTTAAAGGGAAACTTAAATTATACTCCCTATAAATCCAAACCCCCACACATTCATTCACAAATAGAACAAAGACAGATGGTTTCACACAAAGAGCGTGGAGGTTATAAATAAAAAAAACGAATCCAGTTGAAGAGGAGTCCAACCCACCAAGGGTAAAATTAAGTGACTTTCTCATTGTCCCTCTTTGGAATTTGGTGATTATATCATGTTTTTGAAAACCCGGGATTCTCAGTCCGCAGCTGGGCTGCTTTAGCAGCATTAGTAGGATAGGTGATTTTTATATGTACACCATCAGTTTGTATTTACTTACCCACTATCCCCACAATGACATATGCTATGGTGGCTGCAAAAAAGATGAGGCAGCAGATGATGTCAGTGCAGCTCCTGTAGGGATAAAGACCATGAGAGAACAAGTAGAGTAACAACCCAGGGAAAAAAACTTTTTAAAAAAACTCATGCATGGAATGAGGGCATTGCTGGCTAGACCAGCATTTACCACCCTTCCCTCATTGCCCAGAGGGCAATTGAGTCAACCACATTGCTGTGGGTCTGGAGACACATGTTGGCCAGACCAAGTAAAGATGGCAGTTTCCTTCCCTGATGGACTTTAGTGAACCAGATGGGTTTTCCCAATAATCAGTAATGGTTTCATTATGACCATTAGACTCAATCTCAGATTTTGTTTTTATTGAATTCAAATTCCACCATTTACCACAGCAGAATTTGAACCTGGGTCGCCACAACATTACCTGGGTCTCTGGATTAACAGTCCAGTGATAATACAATGAGACCATCACCTCCCCATACCATATACTATTGCTTGACATCACCTTATTATGCTTTCCTTTGTTCTCCCTGCTTGCAAACTGATGCCACATTTTAAGGGAAACAAGCACAAAAGTTCACAATACACTCAGCTAGTCTCTGCATTTTCTTCCACATGGGTTGGGCTGCTTTCTTATGCTAATGCAGTTCTTGATTTTTCTTTACTGATCGTGAAACCTTACAGAGTGGCCCTCCAAGTTCACAGAAGTAAAAGATGACATGACAGAGAGCGAAAGGTCCCATATATCCAAGCCCTGAACAAACCAACTCAGACAATCACACCACCCGTAAGAAAGAGGGGAAAATCTGTAAAGGTTCGAAATCATCATCACCATGAAACACATACAGATATCAAATGGCCTGGGTGAGATGCCTGAATTAACCCTTCACTATTTACAAACATTTGTGCCCATTCTAGAGGGAGAATGGTGCCACTGGGACTTCCAGCAAATCCAAAACATTGGGAAGAATGGACCAAACACAGGGATGGGAAGGGAAGGGAAAAGGAGCGGAAACCAAGATACCACTAGCATCATCTTCAGCTGGATCTGCTCCTAAGGGTGAAAATAACAAACTTACTGACAGCAAAGCTAAGTTTATTGAACAGGTTAAATCAATTCAATAAGAAATAAAATCAACTGATTAATTTTAATTAATTTCACGGTTATTAAAAGTTTGTTTGATAATCCAGTTGTTAATGCAACCCCACAAATGGCAAAACTGATTTCTCAAAACCAAAATACACCAAAGCAGGAAAGGTTAACAATCTGTTAACGCAGGCAAGAACATCTAATAACCAACTCTCAGAGGCACATCTGCTGTCTCCCAAAACACAAGTTAAATCTACCAAATCTGTGCCCCAGTGTTACAGTGACAGACCTGTCCTCACCAGTACTGCACCCCAGTTTAACACTGACAGACATGTCCACTCCAGTGCCCAAGTGTAACACAGTGACAAACCTGTGTACACAATGTCTGCCAGCTTTAGAGTAGCAGACCCATACATCCCAGTACTGTACCCCAATGTGATGCTCAAATAATCTTCCCAGACACATCCCAAGTTTAGGACTACAAAATCTGTCTTCCCTTCAGCTCTATGGAATACAGCATTTAAACATCTCCTACCTGTTTGCAACTGGGCCTTTGAATTTTGGATCATATTTCTTTGAATCACCTAAAACAATGAAAAGATACAAGAAAACATAAACAAAGGCAGATCTGAAACAAAAGAAACTACAAAACACGTCTATCTACAATTAACAACTTTATACAAGAACAAAGATTAATTCTTACATAAAACACTTAAGCTTCATACTGAAGTATGTTACTGAACAATGACATATACAAATAATTGAGATGTAATTGCTCTCCTTCCTACAGATGTGCAGTTTCTCGCCAAAACTTTGCTGGTTCCATGAAATGATGAAAAACATGATTTTGATTGGTGTGTTAGTTGGATAATAGTCAGTTTCATCATCTTCGATCTTGCGTCCTGACCTGTCTTGGTTCACAGACAAAACAAGGCTAGTCGGCTATAAATAGATTCATGGACCATCTGAACAACAGTTATTGTGTTTTACTGAAATTGGAGTCAATGGGATTTTTGAGGTGGGGGGTGGCTCTTTCTGCTGGTTGGTGCTATACCTGGCAACCTGGCACATCGGAGAACGGTTGCGGTTGTTGGAGATCAGTCGTAGGGATGTTTGCCAATGATTGCACAATGTTCAGCATCACTCAAAACTCCTCGGATACTGAAGCAGTCCATGTTGAAATGCAGCAAGACTAGGACAGAACACAGGCTTGAGCTGACAAGTGCCAAGTAACATTCATGTTCACAAGTGCCAGGCAATGACCATCGCCAACAAGATAGAATCTAACCATCGCCATTTGACATTCAATGGCATTATCATCGCTGACCCTTCAGGCCAACCTGTCCATGCTGACCAGATAGCCTACATTAATCGAATCACATCTGCCAGCATTTGATCCATATCCCTCTAAACCCTATTCATACATCCATCCTTTTAAATGTTGTAATTGTATCACCCTCCACCACTTCCTCTGGTGGCTCATTCCATACATGCACCTCTGAGAAAAAGTTGCCCTTTCGGTCCTTATAAACCTTTCCCCTATCATCGTAATCCAATGCCCTCTAGTTTTGGACTCCCCTACCCTGAGGAAATGACATTGGCTATTCACCCTATCCATGCCCCTCCTGACTCTATAAACTTCTATAAAAGGTCACCCCTCAGCCTCTGATGCTCCAAGGAAGACGGCCTTAGCCTATTCAGCCTCTTCCTATATCTCAAACCCTGGCAATGTCTTTGTAAATCTTTTCTGAACTCCTTTAAAGTTTCACAATATTGTTCATAGCAGGGAGACTAGATGCTTCTTCCATCATAGCAACTGGCCTCTGCAGGTATTTATTCTACAAACGCCAGTCACCTTGAGAATGATGTATAGGTATAAGATGGCAGGAAGAGAGTTAAGTTCAGAGATTCGTGAAACAAGAGGTTCAGCTGAGCATGACTCAGATCAGATAAGAACTTACAGTTACAATGGGGCACTGGGGGCAAGGATAGTGGGTTAACAAGGCAGAAAAGCAGTCATTATGTAGAGCCATGTAACAATATTGGAAGCATTCAGCATGCAAGATCAGCTAACAAGGGGAAGTATTCATTGTATGAATTTGGTTAACAAGGTTAAGAACATTCATTGTATAACAGTAAAGGGCTTGGTCTCAGTTATTAATGCTCGTTGATTGTTGATTGCAACGGTCACCTATTAATATGTATGTTGCCTTATCTGGATGCTCCTCCCTGCAAAATGACTATATAGTTCATTGAGAAACTGCTGCTCCAGGGAAGACCGTGAACTCATGTCCTTGTGCACATGGGTGACTGTTCTCTCTCCCTCCAGGGCCCAGAATAAAGATAAAGGAGGTAAAGTTATATTGTCTCTGAGTGTCTTTCTTCGACTGGGGGGGGGGGGGGGGGGGGGAAGGAATGACAACCTCATGGACAACTTCCATCTTGAAATTCTGTAATTCCTAATGAGTTCCTATGGGAACCACCCTCCAACAACAAAGTGCACACAACAAGATCTCTCAAGTAACAAACTAAATACCCGGATAACATTTGAAGTCATAGAAAGTGTGTGTGTGTCGGAAAAAAATTCAAGTGGTCTGGCATCATCTGTGGAGAGAGAAAGAGTTAATGTTAAGAATTTAACTAAAGTTTGATTTGATACAAAGTTAACCATATTCCTCTCCAAGGGCCTGCTGATTAAAACTAAGTGTTGAGAATCCACAAACAATTTTATCTGTGTGGCACTGGAGAAGTGCAACAGATCAGGCAGCATCCAAGGACGTTTCGGGCAGAAAGGCCTTCATCAGAAAGGGCTGAAGGACTTATGCCCATAGCGGCGACTCTCCTGCTCCTTGGATGCTGCATGAACTGCTGTGCTTTTCCAGCACCACATTTTTCAACTGACTCTCCAGCATCTACAGTCCTCACTTGCCCCCCCCCCCCCCCCCCCCAAGAGATTTTAATCCGTCAGTTGACATACTAAAATTGACAAGGTCACAGAATGAAATCTTTGCTCTTTAAATACCACCACAGGATTTTTTTTTTTAATAACCAACCTGAAAGGCTCATCACCCTGCCCTAAAGCTGACACATCCAACAGTGCAGAACGCCTTTGGCACTGCACTTGAATGTCAGATTGAATGCGATAGCAAGCTTCTGATGTGAGATTTGAACAAAACCTTCTTTCAAATACCGTAGGGAGCTTTCACGTTGTAGTGTTCTTAAATAGAGTTGCCATCTTCCCTCTAATTCTCTAATATTGGTGACTTTTGTTTGTGGATTGATAATCCTGGCTACTAGCAAACAAAAACGTTAAACATTGCCACATTCTGGGAATTCTCCCTCTGCCAAACATTGCAGCAAATAGAAAACAATTTTAAAATCCTATAAATTTAAATCACAAACACCAGAATACCCAACAGTTTGTGCTAACACTAACTGTTACATTTAAGATTTGGAAACGCCGGTGTTGGACTGGGGTGGACAAAGTTAAAAATCACACAACACCAGGTTATAGTCCAACAGGTTTAATTGGAAGCACTAGCTTTCAGAACGCTGCGCCTTCAGCAGGTGATTGTGAAACCATCTGAACTGAAACCAACATGTTCATTCTAAGAGATGAGACACTTAAACAATCCGGGTCTTTTTCAATATATCGTTTCAGTTACATCGTACTTAAACTTTTGCTATAAATTCTGTGTCTTACAATCTTATTCTCCACAATCACCTGAAGGAGCAGTGGTCCAAAAGCTAGTGCTTGCAAATAAACTTGTTGGACTATAACCTGGTGTTGAGTGGTTTTTACCTTTAGTTATATTTAAAACATTAACCTGATCCTTCTCTTTATAAGCTGGCTTCGTTTTTTTGAAAAGAATGTTCAGTTCATTTAAGTAGCAGTTTACAATCATGCTCTATACAGACATGTAGACTTGACTGTTTATGTAGCAAACTGCGCAATATCACCACAGGAAATATCTTGCTGTCTAAGTTCTGCTCTCAATTTACATTTGGAGATTGAAAAGACAAATTAAAGAAAGCAATTGATCCCAAAGTGAAGTTACCAATACGTTGATATTCTGCCACTGACAACATGCACTAATTAAACAAACACAAGAGGAAACAATTCACACGTTGACTTCTTACATTGTCAGAACATCCGGGTGATTTTAATCAGGAGTTAATTGGAAAGATCAGTGGCTGCATTCTGCAGATAGATATATAGTCAAGAGATAAACTATAACCCTCTCCACAAACAGCACTGGAACAAATCATGTGCCCGGGGCAGGGACTTGAAGCAGGAAACATCACAACCCTTAAAGTACTTAGATGAGCACTTAAATGTTATAACATAAGGCTAATAGCCAAGTGCTCGAAAGTGGGATATGGAGTAGTTTATGTCAGTGCAGACTCAAACCAAAAGGCCTCTTCTGTACTGTATGAGTCTTTGAATAAATTTGGCAGGAGTATCTACTGAGAAAGGAACTCAATTAATCTATCTCCAATTAATCAAAAGATTGCCCTCATGATGGTGAACATACCAAAGGTTTTAATATCATTTTAAGTGACCAAAATGCACTTCTTACAGCCCAGCAATCCTCACACACTACTAGAACATCAGCACAATTTACATGCTATAATCTTGGAATTAGGTTTAAACCAGCAAATGCCCAATGCAGAGACATTAGTGACAAGGGTCTTGAGGATATGGGAGAAGCCACTTGAATCAATGCAATCAAAAGGGAGTTATCTGAAAAGGATCAAAGTGGGGGTTACGAGGCAAAGATCGGAGAATGGTATTAAGCGAAATGCTCTTTCCGAGAGTTGATGTAAACACAATGGACCAAGAGTCCCTTTCTGTCCTGTGTAAATCTGTGATTAATGAGTTTTTCAGTTTCTTTACGAGATTGGCAAATGACAGACCATAACTGGAATGTAACTGGAGAGAGGGGCCTGCACATATCCCCCCTTGGACAAAGGGATTATACTGAATAACAGATCCCAACATCAGAACCAAATAAGAGAAACATTCTGCTAAAATGACCATCCCCAACTGTAAAACCTGCAGTCAGAATGCCATCTGCCTACAACAGACACCTTTCCATGGTGTGTCCATGAACATGGAGTCAGCAATCATTAAGAGCCATCTACTACCAGGCATGGAATTCTGACAACCCACTTTAACATTTCATCCCCCATTTCACTAGGACATCATTCTTGCTCCTACCCACTTTGTAAAAAGCCAAACATGCCCATAAATTGCATTGAAAAACAAGTTCTTTTATGATTTCACTATTTGAAATGGATTTTTCTTTACTACAATATTTGGAGAAAGTATGTGCAGTGCCTGAACACAAACTTCAGTGGCACCATGTGGAGAACAGGAATGGAATGTGCTGCACAGCATCAGATTAATCAGACCACATGTCTTGTAACAAAACGCTTCTCAATGGGAAGATAAATATTCAGAGATAAATACACACAGTTTGCTGTGTTGAAAATTGCATGCTCTTTTCGTGTAATGAAGTGTTAATTTTTCCAAAAATTATTATCCCTTTCTGATCTCCGTGAGTGAGGTCAGCAACAGTCCCCTGAAGCTATCCTGACAGAGGGATAGTAGGAGTCGAATCTGAAGTGTTGTCAGTCTCCGCCATACTAACTTACTCAAAACACTTGAGGGCGATGTACCTGCCATTCGAACATGACCTCGTCCATTCAAATCTTGTGTATATCTCACCTAAACTTCCTATACTCTGGGGATTAAACAAAGTTTCCACAGAAAATGGTTGGAAATATCTGTCCTGTGTACAGAGGCACAGTGAAAAGCTTTGTCTTGTGAGCAATGCAGGCAGATCACAGAGTCAAGTAGCATAGATAATAGCAGCAAAAATAAAAACAGGTACAGGCGAATGTTTTGAGTCAATTCAGTATTTTAACAACAGTAGGATAGAAAATGTTCCAAAGCCAACTGGTGCATGTGTTCAGGCTTCTGTACCTTCTCCCCGATGGTAGAAGTTGTAGAAAAGCATTGCCAGAGTGGGATGGATCTTTGAGAATGCTGGTGGCTTTTCCTTGACAGTGGGCCATGTAGATGGATTCTATAAACGGGAGGTTGGCCTTTGTGATTATCTGGGCCGAGTTCATCACACTCTGCAACAGTCTCCGATCTTGAATGGTACAGTTGACATATCAGGTAGTGATACATCCAGACAGAATGCTCTCGATGGTGCATCTATAAAAGTTGGCAAGGGTATTCACCGTCATGTCAAAATTTCCTCAGCTGCCCGAGGAGGAAGAGATGTTGTTGGGCCTTTGTAACCAGTGCATTCACATGAAGAGTCCAAGAGCTGCTTGTTGTGGATGACCACTCCCAAGAGCTTGACACTCTCCACTCATTCCCCCCTACACATTACCAGCACAGAGATGGAACGAGTAACATCCTGCCGAAAGTCAATTTTGAGTTCCAGTGTTGAGTGTTAGTGAGAATGAAATATTGTCCCCAGTCTTCACTGATTGTGGCCTGTGGGTCAGGAAACTGAGGATCCAGTTGCAGAGAGTGGGGCTCAGTCTGAGATCACTAAGTTTAGTAAATCAGTCTTAAGGGGATAATAGCGTTGAAGGTTGCACTGTAGCCAATGAGTAGGATTCTTACGTAGCTGTTCTTGGTGTCAAGATGTTCTAGGGAAGTGAAGGGCAAGTGATATGGCATCTGACATGCATCTGTTGGTCTGATAAGCAAATTGGAGTGGGTCAAGTGTAGGGGGAGGCTGGAGTTGATTACTGCCATGATCAGCCTTTCAAAAGCACTTCATGACCACCAAAGCTAGGGCCACTGGGCGGTAGTCATTGAGACATGCTGCGTGAGCCTTCTTAGGGCCAGGGATGATGTTGGCCTCTTGAAACAGGCAGGGACTGTGGCCTGCTGCAGGGAAAGGTTGAAGATATCAGAGAAGACCTCTGCCAGTTGATCTGTGCATGGCCTGGTACTCTGTCTAGTCCCATCGCTTTCCTTGGATTCTCACAAAGGAAAACCGATCTGACCTCTGATGCAGTATCTCTTGGGATAGGTTCGTCCGGACTTGTCAAAATAGGTGTTACCTCTCCACCAAAATTTTAATCAAAGCGAGCAAAGAAGGCAATGAGAATCTGGGAGGGACATGTCATCGTCGGCTATCTTGCACTCTCTTTTTCAAATTTGTGATGTCATTCAGTCCTTGCCACAGTGACCAGGTGCCTGTCTGGGTCTCTAGTTTGGATCGGTATTGGTCCTTAACTGTCTTAATGGCTCTGCGAAGGTCACACTTGGATTCCTTATATTTGAGTGGGTCTCCTGATCTGAAGGGTAAAAACAAGACTGCAGATGCTGGAAACTAGAGTCTAGATTAGAGCTGTGCTAGAAAAGCATAGCAGGTCAAGCTTTTCCTGCTCCTCAGATGCTGCCTGACCCGCTGTGCTTTTCCAGCACCACTCTAATCTAGACTCTTGATCTGAAGGCCTCAGGCCTAGTTTTTAGCAGATTCTGTATGTCCTGATTCATCCAGGCCTCCTGTTGGGGAATACCTGGATTCATTTCCTCGGTATGCAGTTCTCCACACACTTGCTGACAGTGGTGGCGAACTCGTCCAAGGTACCTGCGGACTGTTTGAACATGCCCCAAATTAGCTGATTCCAGACAGCACCAGAGTTGATCCTCTGCCTCCTCTGACCAGCACTGGACCTGTATCCGTGAGGAGGTCTCCTGCTTGAGCCTTTACCTGTAATCCAGGAGAAGAAGCGTGGCATTGTGGTCGGAGTTCCCGAAATGAAGGCAGGGGATGGAGCGGGAGGCATCTTTCAGTGGTGTAGTGATAGTCTAAAACGTTTGGGCCCCTGACTACTGTCTTAAAGTAGAGTGAACTATTCATACGGCAACATCCTGTCCTTTTACTCTGGTGTTTGACAAAGTAACTGGATTTGACTCTAAGTCACCTGTTCTTTGTCTTCCTCAAATTTCACAGCAAAGTGAGGCAAGAAGTTGGTGATTAAAATCACAGTCCAGCCTAATACAACCTCAAGGTGAATTACTGTAGGGAGCCTGGATGTTAATTGCTGGCAGACTATCCAACTGTGGAAGCATTCAGCCCGCTCTAACCAAACTGAAGTGTCAATCTCCAGGGCAGTGAGTGGGTCACTGGCTTAGGGGTAAGATTCTTATTTAGCAATATGTAGTAAAGTGTTCCACAAGATCTCCTGAGATCATATAGAGATACGCAGGGTAAATAGTCAATGAGTTAAAACCATAGCTCAAAATGTTGATGCACCATAGATACTAGAGTAATAGTCGATCTCATGTAAAAGTCGATCCCCTATTTCTGGCCAAATAACCTGGAATTTTCCATATATCTCAGGTGAAAGTCAACCCTAGTTCTTCACAGATAACAGAACGACATTTGAGAGTCAGTGCACCGGCCGTCAGGCCCCGCTCCAGCTTCCTGGTCTGCTGTTTGTTAAGCTCCACTCCCAGTCTTCCAGTTCGCTGGCTGTAATGTTCCCCTCCGGGTTCTCAGAATTACCATGGTTCATTTTTTTTCCTTTATTCGTTTTGAGATCACTTGGGTTTCTGCTAATGATTAAGGTATAAATTTTGACAGGCATGAATTTCAACCCCTCAAAAGTCCTATCCATGTACTGGTCGACCCCATAAATCTAACCTTAAAAATAGTCCAAACAATTGTTGATTATTACTCGACTATATACGGTAGGTTGAACGGGTTTCGCTTCATGGGGCACAGGCACTAGTACTGGATGTTCAGGTGAGACAAGGTTCACTTGGACTATGCTGTGTCCAGTGTTCTGGAATATCACATTACCATAGTTGTAGAGAACGCATTAACTAAACAGAGTATTGGGATGGTGCATACAGTATTCAGCAAAAAAATTAATATCATACCCATCAACCTTTGCTTATGATGTCATCACCATTCTCAGGTAATTCCTCAGATCAAATCTGGGAGTTAAATACTCTGTCATGTAACTTCTCAAAAGGACAGGTAGGAAGGAAAGGGTAGTAGAATAGTTTTGTTAGTATGGAACAAAATAAGTAAATAGCAAGAAATGATCTTCAACTGAAAGATATAGAATCCAGATTAGTGGAGACAAGAAATAACAAGGGGAAGATGATACTGGTAGTAGTAGGGCACCTTCCCCTGCCACCGCAGGAACTATAAAACCTGCGCCCACACCTCCTCCCTCACCTCCATCCAAGGCCCTAAAGGAGCCTTCCACATCCAAAGTTTTACCTGCACATCCACTAATATCATTTATTACATCCGTTGCTCCCGATGCGGTCTCCTCTACATTGGGGAGACTGGACGCCTCCGAGCAGAGCGCTTTAGGG
>NC_057717.1:107588446-107598851 GCF_004010195.1 Chiloscyllium plagiosum | reverse complement strand
CCACTCACCTATTGTACTCCATGCTACTTTCTCCCCACCCCCACCCTCCTCTAGCTTATCTCTCCACACTTCAGGCTCTCTGCCTTTATTCCTGATGAAGGGCTTTTGCCCAAAATGTCGATTTTGCTGCTCATCGGATGCTGCCTGAACTGCTGTGCTCTTCCAGTACCACTAATCCAAAATCTGGTTTCTAGCATCTGCAGTCATTGTTTTTACCTAGTAGTAGTAGTATACAAGCCTCCTAACTGTAGCTATACCATAGGAAAGAGAATAAATCAGGACATAAGGGCATGGAAACAAAGCAGTATGTTAATCATGGGTGACTTTACTCTTTACAGGTTGGTAAGAGCAGCTTGGCAGAGATATCCAGGAGGAAGAATTCAGATTGCATTTGACAATTGACTAAATACAGGACATTGAGCACCATAGTCTAGAAGTGGCCTAACCAATTTTTGTGTCTCTGCTTAAGGAAAGGCGTTGTGAAACTTCAGAGGGTTCAGAAAAACTTTGCAAGGATGTTGCCGGGGTTGGAGGGTTTGAGCTATAGGAAGAGGCTGAACAGGCTGGGGCTATTTTCCCTGGAGCGTTAGAGGTTGAGGGGTGACCTTAGAGGTTTATAAAATCATGAGGGGCATAGGGTGAATCAACAAGGTCTTTTCTCCCCCCAGTGAGGAGAGTCCAAAACTAGAGGGCATAGATTTAAGGTGAGGGGGAAAGATTTTAAAAAGGGGCATTAAGGGGCAATCTTTTCATGCAGACTGTGGTGCATGTACAGAATGAGCTGCCAGAGGAAAGCTGGTACAATTACAACATTTAAAAGGTATCTGGAATTGAATTTATTGTCACGTGTACAGAGGCACAGTGAAAAGTTTTGTCTTGCGAGCAATACAGACAGATCACATAGTTAAGTAGCATAGATGAGTAAATAATAGGTAAACAGTGGCAAAAATAAAAACACAGGTACAGGCGAATGTTAAGAGTTTGGGAGTCTATTCAGTATTCTAACAACAGTAGAGAAAAACTGTTACGTAACCGGCTGGTGTGTGTGTGTGTGTGTGTGTGTGTGTGTGTGTGTGTGTGTGTGTTCAGACTTCTGTACTTTCTCTCCGATAGTAGAAGTTGTAGAAAAGCATTGCCAGGGTAGGATGGATCTTATATGAGTAGGAAGGGTTGAGGGATATGGGCCAAGTGCTGGCAAATGGGACTAGATGAAGGTAGGATATCTGGTTGGCACAAACTAGTTCGACCAAAGCGTCTGTTTCCACGCTGTGTCTCTCTATAACGCTAAATCAATAAACTACATATCCAAACAGGGATCAGGCTACTTTGGATCCAGTAATATGTAATGTGGCAGATTTAATAAATGATCCTCCAAGAAACAGTGTCCAAATAACATGACAGAATTTAGCATTCAGTTTGAGAGAGAAACTTGGGTCTGAAACTATTGCGCAAAACCTTTAAAAGCCCTAATAATTACAAAAAGGAATAACTGGGAAAGTAGTTTAGCAGAAGAGATTTTCATTTTCAATTTGTTCATGAGACATGATGCATCATTGGCTGGGGCAACTTCTGTGGACAGTTAAAAGTCAACCTTGTTGCTGTGGACCTGGAGTCACATGTAGGCCAGACCTAATATGAATGGCGAATCCCCTTCCCTAAAAGGCATTAGTGAACCAGGCGGGTATTTAAGACAATCAATAGTCATTATAAAGTTGTGATAAGACTAGTTTTTTATTTCAGACTTTTGTGAATTCAAATGTTACTATCTGCCATGGTGAAACTCAAACTCATATCCTCAGAACATTAACCAGAGGCTTTGTATTACTAGTCCAGTGACATTACTATGTTGCAACCACCTCCTTTAAATGATGAACAATGGCAGACTTTCAAGAAAATAGTTTATGACTCACAGCAAAGATACATCGCAGTGAGGAAGGCAGATTTGAAGGGAACAAACTGACCATGGTTAACCAGGGACTATAGGATAGTATCAAATTGAAAACAAAAGTGGTAAAGATTCATGATAAAGCAGTTGATTGAGAAAGTTTTAAAACAACTATGAAGAATATTAAAAGAAAGAAACTTTTGATTGTAAATTTGCAAGTACATATACACACACGTGTGTGTGCGCGCGCGCATATAAGGCCAAAGTAGACATTGGCCCTTGGAAGACAGAGCCTGGGAAATAATAATGGGGAACCAGGTCAGGAATCTACGTACATGGACACAGATCTCACTGTTCACCTACACTACCAAGAATCTTACCATTAACCCAGTACTCTGCATTCCTGTTACTCCTTCCAAAGTGAATCACTTCTCACTTTTCTGCACTAAACTCCATTTGCCACCTCTCAGCCCAGCTCTCCAGTTTATTTATGTCCCTCCACACTATCCAAAACTCTACTCACCTTAGTGTTATCTGCAAATTTACCAATCCATCCTTCTACGCCCTCATCCAGGTAATTTATAAAAATGACCAACAGCAGTGGACCCAAAACAGATCCTTGCAGTACATCACTAGTAACTGAACTCCAGGATGAACATTTCCCATCAACCACCATCTTCTGTCTTCTTCCAGCTAGCTAATTTCTTATTCAAATTGCTAAAGCACCCTCAATCCCATGCCTCTGTATTTTGTGGAATAACCTACCGTGTGAAACCTTATCAAACACCCGACTGAAATCCATATACACCACAGCAACTACTTTACCCTCATCCACCTGTTTGGTCACCTCCTCAAACTCAATAAAGGTTTGTGAGGCACGACCTACCTTTCACAAAACCGTATTTATTATTCCTAATCAATTTATTTCAACAGGATTATAAATCCTCTCTGTTATACTCTTTTCCAACACTTTGCGCACAACTGAAGTAAGGCTCATTGGTCAATAATTACCAGGGTTGAACAAGGGGACAACATTTGCTATCCTCCAGTCTTCTAGCACTATTCCTGTAGACAATGACGACAAAGATCAAAGTCCCCTCCCTGCCTTCCCAGAGAATCCTAGGACGAATCACATCCAGCCCAAGGGACTTATCTATTTTCACATTTTCCAGAATTGATAACACCTCTTCCTTGTGAACCTCAATCCCATCTAGTCTAGTCGCCAATATCTCAGTATTCTCCTCGACAACATTATCTTTTTCCAGTGCGAATGCTGACGAAAAATATCCATTTAGCACTTCCTCTATCTCCTCTGACTCCATGCACAACTTCCCACTACTGTCCATGACTGGCCCTAATCTTTCTCTAGTCATTTTTTTATTCCTGATATACCAATAGAAAGCCTCAGGATTTTCCTTGATCCTATCTACCAATGACTTCGCATGTTCCCTCCTGGCTCTTCTTAGCTCTCTTTTGTCTTTCCTAACTAACTTGTAACTCTCAAGCACCTTAACTGAGCCTTCACATCTGATCCTAACATAAACCTCCTTCCTTTTGACAAGAGATTCAACTTTTTTAGTAAACCACAGCTCCCTCGCTCAACATCTTCCTCCTTGTCTGACTGATACGTACTCATCAAGGACACATAGGAGCTGCTCTTTGAATAAGCTCCGCATTTCAATTGTGCCCAGCCCCTGCAGTTTCCTTCCCAGTCCTATGCATCCTAAGTCTTGCCTAATCGCATCATAATTGCCTATCCTCCAGCTATAACTCTTGCCCTGCAGTATATATCTATCCCTTTCCATCACTAAAGTAAACATAACCGAATTGTGATCACTACCAAAGTGCTCACCCACCTCCAAATCTAACACCTGGTCCAGTTCATTACCCAGTACTAAATCCAATGTGGCCTCACCCTTTGTTGGCCTGTCTACATACTGTGTCAGCAAACCTTCCTGCACACACTGGACAAAAACTGACCCATCTAAAAGAACTTGAAGTTTGTACTCCCAGTCAATATTTGCAAAGTTAAAGACCCCATAACAACTACCTTGTCACTCTTGCTCTTATTGAAAATAATCTTTGCTATCCTTTACTCTACATCTCTGGAACTATTCAGAGGCCAATAGAAAACTCCCAGAGTGACCTCTCCTTTCCTGTTTCTAACCTCAGCCCATATCACCTCAGTAGGGGAGTCCTCAAACATTCTTTCTGCCACCGTAATACTGTCCTTGATTAACAATGCCACACTTCCACATCTTTTACCATCTTCTCTGTTCTTACTGAAGATCAAAATCCCTGCAACAACCATTCCTATCCTTGCTCTACCCATGCCTCCAAAATGGCCACAACATCGAAATCCCAGGTACCAACCCAAGCTGCAAGTTCACCCACCTTATTTTGGATGCTCCTGGCATTGAAGTAGACACACTTCAAACCAACTTCCTGCTTGCCGGTGCCCTCTTGCGACTTTGAAACCTTATTTCTGACCTCACTACTCTCAACCTCCTGTATACTGGTATTGTCCCAATTCCCTATCCCCGTATCAGTCGAAGCAAACACTCAGACACAGTATGGCTGTAGAATAGAAAGTGATTAAACAAGGGGACCGTTTCCAACACAGGAATATCCAGAGTGATTACGGTTTAAAATCTTATCTTGTGGGCCCGTCCATCTCGAGGTAACGATGTTCCAGGTGATTGCTGACACCGTCCGATTGTAACAATTCGTTTGGACTCCTGCCTGACTTGCCACGTTGACGTACTGTTTCCCTATCCCCGTATTGGTGGAAACAAACACTCAGACAGTATGGCTTTACCTTCTCCATCTTTATTCCAGTCCCTGGAGAGAGAGAGAACAATCACCCATGTGCACAGAGACACGAGTTCTCGTTCTTCTCTCAAACAGCAGATTCTAAAGGAATTCTATAGTCACTACAAGGAGCAGCATCCAAACAAGGTAACATCTATATTGATTGGGTGACCGTTACAATCAGTGTGCATCAACAGTAAAGATTAAGCCATTTGGCATGATACAATAGATGTTCTTAACCTTGTTAACTGGCATTACATAATGGACGCGTTTTATCTCATTAACTCACTACCCTTGCCTCTAGCTCCTCATTGTTTACTGCAAGTTCCTGTCTGGTCAAAGTCACGCTACCTGAGCTTTTGTCACGCATCCTAAAACCTAACTCTTTCCCTTCCTGCTCATAACTTGTACACTTTCTCACTGGAACTACAATTTGGGTTCCATTCCCCTGTTGAACTAGTTTCAACCTCCTCGAAGAGCATGAGCAACTTTCACCCCCCCACCCCAGAATATTGGTACCCCTCTGGTTCAGGTGAAGGCGATCATGTTTGTAGAGGTCCCACCTACCCTAGCAGGAGCCCCAATAATCCAGAAATCCAAACCCTCCCTCCTGCACCATCCCTGCAGCCACGTGTTCAACTCCTCTCTCCCCCTATTCCTTGCCGCTCTAGCACATGGCACAGGCAACAAACCAGAGACAACAACTCTGTTCTAGCTCTAAGCTTCCACCCTAGCTCCCTGAATTTCTGCCTTAAATCCCCATCTCTCTTCCTACTTATGTCGTTGGTGCCTAAGTGGACCACGACTTGGGATTGCTTCCCCTCCCCCTCAAGGATCCCGAAAACACAATAAGAGGTCACGAACCCTGGCACCTGGAAGGCAACACATCAACCGCGAGTTTCTCCCGTTCCTAAAGAACCTCCTATCTATCCCCCTAACCGCCCAAATATATAACCTCACTTATCCAGAAGTCCCGTATCTGCTGCTGAACAGCGTGTTCTCCACCTATACAAGAGGTAAATTTTTATACTTTAAAAACTTACCTTCGGGTCAGGCCCCTGGTTCACGCTGACACACCTCCCACTGCAACTGCCGCCAAAAAATTGCACAAATATTTCACAATAAGTTTTGAATATAAAGGTGAAATTGCGGCATAAGCACTTTGATTTAAAGCTTTGAGGACAGGACTTTCTCCAGCCACATTTGCCCATTATCATCCATCTCATTCTAATATCCAAAGCTGGCCATGAATACACTGTTCAGCTTTCAAGATCCATTCTGATTCACCAAATGTCATAGTCTAGTGGGTCAAAATTAAATCCACACGACGTGTGAGATTCACCCACGAGCTGGACAGCCAGTGAAAGCCCCACATCACCTCCTTTGGAGAAAGCTCACATCAAGTACTGCCAAGCACCTGGGGTCAAGAACTTAATCGGAGGAATTCCAACACCAAGAGAGCTGCCAGAGACCAAACAATTCCTGACTGCCTGGAGAGCTCCCGGGTTTGTGCTGGTAATCCACGGGGACTTCAGGCCAAAAGGTATGAGAGGCCGGGATTAGAATGGCTGCCTGGGGCATTGCTCAGCGGACCCACACTTCCTGATGCTGGTTCCTCAATCAGGTCCAGAGGCTGAAAGCTCATGTTGTCCTCACTCAGAACCCCCTCCCCACTCCAATTAAATACAGCCTTTCCTCCAAACCCACCTCATGAACAGGGGAGTCTATGTCCTCTCCCCAATTCTATACCTGCTCAACTTGGTGAAATATGTCATCAAGGTCCCCAACCCAAAATAGAAATCAATTCATACTGCCATACAACATTGGCTGTAAGACATAAGGTATTGTACAGCAAAACGTTCAGGGCATTTCTAACAAATACAAGATAGAATACAATCGAATGCATGGTGCTGGAAAAGCACAGCAGGTCAAGCAGCATTCGAGGAACAGGAGAATCAATGTTTCGGGCATAAGCCCTTCATCAGGATTCCTGATGCTCCAGATGCTCCTGATTCTGAGCTCCACCATCTGCGGTCCTCACTTTCTCCTACAAGATAGAATACAGTGTATTATCCTCCGCCATTTCTGCCATCTATAATCAGACCCCACCGCCAGAGGTATATTTCCTTCCACGTGCTTATCTGCATTCTGCAGAGACCATTCCTTCCATGGCTCCCTTGCTAGGTCCACACCCCTCCACCGACTCAAAATCCACATCCAGCACCTTCCCTTGCCGCTGCAAGTAGTAAAACCTGTGCCCACACCTCCCATCTCATTCCGTCCAAGGCCCCAAAGGATCTCTTCACATCCAGCAGAGATTTTCCCGCCCATCCACCCACCTCATCTACTATGTCCATTGCTCTCGATGTGGTCTCCTCTACATTGGGAAGACAGGACGCTAACTTGCAGAACGATTCAGGGCACATCTCTGGGACACACACCAAACACCTCCACTGCCCTGTGGCCGATCAGTTCAACCCCCCACAAGGACATGCAAATCCTGGGCCGCCTCCACTGCCAAATCCAAGCCACTCAACAACTGGAAGAACGACGCCTTTTTTTTTTAACCACCTTGGGACTCTTCAACCACACAGCATCAACACTGACTTCACTAGTTTCTTAACCTTCCCTCCTCCCACCTCACCCAACATCCAACCCTCCTACTCGGTACCGCCCTTTTGACTTGTCCTACCAATCCATTTTCCTTCCCACCGATCCACTCCAGCCACCCTTTTGACTTATCACTATCACCCTCCACCTGCATCTACCTATCACCTTCCCATCTGTGTTCCCCCCACCCCACCCCACCCTCCTATTTATCTCTTAGCCCCCTTGACCCCTCTCCATATTCCTGATGAAGGGCTAATGCCTGAAATATCGATTCTCCTGCTCTTTGGATGCTGCCTAACTTGCTGTGCATTTCCAGTGCCACACTTTTCAACATGAAACACAAGATAGCGGCAACAGCAACATGCCAGCAACATCAATATGAAGACACTCTCTGCAGCTTCAATATCAGTTATCAGCAGAATGAGAGGATTGCAATCGTCGATAAAGTTAGTGCCACACCTCATATTTTTACTAAGTAAAACTTAGAATTAAACTGTGCTCTTCCACTGTTAACATGGCTGAAAGGAAACCAGGATCAGCCAAAGGAATAATTGATCTTTACAGGACAATCTCTCCCCAACCACTTGGAACTTTGAAATTAAGAACAGATTGATCGTCACACACTTCTAGCAATTGTATTGATAAGGGTCAAACAGGAGAGTCACTTTCACTGTCAAATACAAGCTAGTCAATGAGACCTTTCCAGTTTCAAGTTTCTCCTTGAACTTAAAATAGATAAAATATACAGTCACTAGATTTCTGCACACACCTGTTAATTAAAGTTATATTTAGTTTCACTCTTTTTGATTAAAATCTGAGAGCCATATCATTTCAGGCCCAATCTGTTTGTGTACACTCCTGCTATAGGATGTTATAAAACTGGAAAGGGTGCAGAAAAAGATTTACAAGGATATCACTGAGACCGCAAAGTTTGAGTTATTAGGAGAGGCTGGGACTTTATAAAGGTATATTAAAATCATGAAGAGCATGGATACAGTGAATAATCATGGTCTTTTCTCCAGAGTAAAAGAGTCCAAAACTAGGAGGGAATTGGTTTAAGGCAAGAGGGGAAAGATTTAAAAGGGACCCATGTGGTAACATTTTCACACAGAGGGTGGTGCATGTATGGAACGAGTTGCCAGAGGAAGTGGTAGAGGAGAGTACAATTACAACATTTAAAAGACATTTGGACAGGTACATGAATAGAAAGGTTTTAGAGGGATATGAGCCAAATGCAGGCAAATGGGACTTGCTCAGTTTAGAAAACATGATCGGCATGGATGAGGTAGGCTGAAAGGCCTGTTTCCATGCTGTATGACTCTATTAATCTATAATTGAAGTTCTAAGTCAGTCTTCTGCATTGTGAAAGCAGAAACACGCAAATAATGCTGTGAACGCTCCACCACTTACTACAAGTCTGTCTAACCGCGACTGTACGCACTCTGGGGCCTGAACTGCACTGACAACAAACAGCAACAACAGCCTGAAAGGAAAAAAAACAAGTTTCCAAACATGAGCAAGAAACAATCAGGGCCCATAAACCATTACCATATTTCCCATAGAAATTCTCCTCTGTGCTCATGGTCTTCAACTGTGCAAATTCTTTTCACAATTGTGATGACGTTGTGTACTCTGCATCGCTCAGTACAATATCCTTCGTGTCTGCCTGCTGTAGAACACGCTGCAGTGCTCAGCACAGTGCAGACTGGTTTAACTGGATACTCAGCTCTTACAACTGGGTGGCGGCTCAGCAAGTTCCTTTACTGCTGGCTTTTGTATCAGGGGGCCCAACCACCCGTCCTTCCTGAACCAGGTTAAAAATGTCTGAAAGGCTGAGGTGTGTTCATTGTACATTTAATATTCCATTTGAATAACACATTTTCCTGATAATTTAGTGACGATACAGGCAAATAAAGGGGAATGTAATGACAATAAAAAGCAAATAACTATTTGTTCTAAGTTCCAAATGTTGCAAAGTATCAAATGATACATCTCAGTAAAATCAAACTAAGACTGCTGTACATGGCTCATACCTGGCCTTCAGAAGCTAAGTGTGTGAGAGAGGGGCTAACTATCCTTTTCATCAGTCCCTTGAAATGGAGGGTGACCCCTGGCTCCATTCTGTTCAATGGGTTTGAGGATAGTTGATAACACAATGTCTAAGTTCAGACCCTGACATAGGTGGGGCTGGTGGTGCTTGAAGGGTTGGGTTGTGCACACTCTCTAACACCTTGACTGTGGCTCCACTTGTTCCTGACGAGTTCAGTGTATTAACTCAAAGATGCACCTTCTCCATGTTGGTCAATCACAATCCAGGATATCCTGCGAGCTGACAGCAATGCTTTGAGGACATTAAAGCCACCAATGGTGGTACTCAATGCTTCGAGGTACCTGCTGTAGGTTTTCGGGAGGGCACGCTTCTTGACCGGCTGGAAAAGGACCTTATTTTTGAAGTATTCACTGAAACGCCCATAAGAGATGAGGTAAATAGCAAAGGTCTCTTCCCCAGGGTAGGGGAGTTCAAAATTAAGAGGCACATTTTTAAGGTGAGAGGAGAAAGATTTTAGAAGGGACCAGAGGGACAACTTTTTCACACCGAGGGTGGTGTGCATATGGAATGAGCTGTCAAAGAAGTGGCAGATGCAGGTATAGTTACAACATTTAAATGATACTTGGACAGATACATAAATAGGAAAGGTTTAAAGGGATATGGGCCAAGTTGGACTAACTTGGGTTTGGGAAATTTGATTGGAATGGGTGAATTGGATTGAAGGGTCTGTTTCTGTGCCATATGACTCTATTCACAAACTTCAGAGAAGGAGTCATCGGTAACTATAGCTCCATTCCGGAGGAATGCATACACCAACCTCTTCTGTTTTGGATTTAGATTGAAACAGTCAAGGCTGACAGTTTCCTGCTTGTTAAAATCAACTAGGTAAAAACAATAACTGCAGATGCTGGAAACCAGCTTTTGGATTAGTGGTACTGGAAGAGCACAGCAGTTCAGGCAGCATCCGAGGAGCAGCAAAGTTGACATTTTGGGCAAAAGCCCTTCATCAGGAATAAAGGCAGAGAGCCTGAAGCGTGGAGAGATAAGCT
>NC_057717.1:107565634-107588427 GCF_004010195.1 Chiloscyllium plagiosum | reverse complement strand
AAATGAGGAAACTATTGAAGTCCACATTGATGCCCTGGGGTTCAAATGTTCCGAGGCGGAAGATGAGGTGTTCTTCCTCCAGGCGTCTGGTGGTGAGGGAGCGGCGGTGAAGGAGGCCCAGGATCTCCATGTCCTCGGCAGAGTGTTCTGTTCAATTATCCCCAGACCTTTGGATAATTTGCTGCAGACGGGATGCAGCGTTACAGCCAGGAAAACAGAGGAGAGTTGGCGCAATCCAGAGTTTCTCACTAGTCTGCACAGAGATAGGGTTTGGAGAGGTTCCGTCAGTAAGGACCACTTGAAGGTCATGAAAGACAAGGCAACTTGGCCACGAGTGAGAAGTGACTGAGGATGAATCTGGAAGAAGTCACAACCGAGAAGAGGATTGTGGGAGTACTCAGTGTCAAAAAACGGTGAAGCCCCAAACATTAGTGCTTCCCTCCCTCCTCCTCAAACCAAAGAGAGACTGGCTGCCGGAAAATTTGTTTGCGACTTAGAAACAACAGGGCCTCAGCAGTGTGCATCATCTTTACCAGTAAAGATGACAGGGGCTCTGGGAAAGCATGCAATATATATGGTATGTAAAATGTGGGAATTGTGGATACACAAGACATCCAGGATAGTCACAGTGCATGAAGTGCCAGAAGATAGCAGTCTTTGAATAACTTGAGACTGACTTGGAGCAACTATTTTCCTCTGTGCACTGTACAAAAGGAGGGGTACCTGGGACAGTTGTACCAGAGTGGTCAGTCTGCATCATGACAGGCTGGCAACGAGGAGTGCAGAGACAGAAGAGTGGGAGATTCTTCACTGAAAGGAAAGGAAACAGCAGGTCCACAAAACCCAGGACTCCTGGTATGAAATTTTAAACATCTAATCAGTGAGCAACATGACTGAATCTGGGGTGGATGACTCCACAAGGGACGCCTATAAGGAAGGCACAGTGGGTCAGTGGTTAGCACTGCTGCCTCGTAATGCCAGGCACCCAGGTTCAACTCCACCCTCAGGCAACTGTGTGGATTAGGGTTACAGGGCTAGGATAGGGGGGTGGTCTGGGGGAGATGCTCTTCAGAAGGTTGGTGTGGACTTGATGGGCCACACGATAAGAGATTCTATGATGATTCTTTTATGACTTGCGGGAGAACCACAGTACCGTGATGCCCAAGACTACTCTGGGAAGAGAGAGAAAGGCTGGTAAGCAGATCAGATGTGGCAATAATGGGCGACTCACTAGTTCAAGAGTGAGACAATCTAATTTGCAACTGAGGTGAGTCCCTATGGTCCGTTGCCTCCTCGGTGCAAGGGTTCAGGAATGACTGGATAAACATTTGGAAAGAGAGGGTGTACAACCAGTGGCTGTGGTGCATGTGCGGAGGAGGGAAGGGATCTACATTTCTAAGGCAGGTGACCAGGTAGGTTGACTAATAGAACTACCAAACAGTGCAAAAAAGAGAAAATATCAGGACAGAGGCAAAAAGGCAGTGGGGGGGGAAGGCTTGAGTGTTGACAATTAGATTAGATTAGGATTACTTAGTGTGGAAACAAGTCCACACTGACCCTCCGAAGATGAACAAAGATTACGGTCACCTTCTATGGGCAAGAAAGTGATAAATGCGTGGAATATAGAAAACAAAACTGGAGAACTGAAAGCAGAAATTGCTCTGGGGATATGACACAGTAGCACTGACAGAAATATGGCTTACGTCAGAACAGAACTGAATATTTAACATCCCAGGTTAGAAGGCTTTTTACAGCAACAGGCAGGGGTAAAAATAGAGGAGGTGGCGTAAGTGTCTTGGTAACAGATAATATCATAGCCCTTGAAGATTCAGTTCCTGAATTAGAATCTACAGAGGAACCTCAATTATCTAAATACCGAATTATCCAGCAAGACCGCAAGGTTCCAACGCGTGTCTAAACTAAGTTCTCCTGCATTCGATCATCCAGAATTCAAACTAACCAAACAAAATTCTCTCTGCCCGAGTCCTTCGGAAAATCGAGGTTCCTCTGTATATGTTTGGAGATGGGAAACAGGAAGGTGTTGGCTTGGGGGGGGGGGGGTTGCTGAGTATTTATTATGAGGAGACAAAAACACTGCAGATGCTGAAATCCTAGGTAGACAAGCAGGTGCCTGGAAGAACACAGCAAGCCAGGCAACAGCAGGAAGTGGAGAAGTCAACTTTTTGGATGTAACTCTTCTTCAGGACTGGGGTTGGATGTAAGGGGAGCTGCAATGTTTCGGGTGTAACCCTTAGACCTCCAAATAATGGAAGGAAGTAGAAGAGAGCATTTGTACACAGATTATAGAAACCTTATAGGACAAGTGGGGCTGTGACAGTTGGTGATTTCAATTACCTCAGAATAGACTGGGAAAAAGGTAGAGTGTGGGGCACAGAAGGGGGTGGGGGAATTCCTACGATATGTGCAGGAGAACTTCTGGAACAGTACATTTTCAGTCCCACGAGGGAGTGTGGGGTGTTGGATCTGGTCCTAGGGAATGAGACAGACCAACTGGAGAACATCAGAGCTAGGGAGCATTTGGGAAATAATGATCATTATATAGTGAAGTTCGATATTACCTTGGAAAAGGATAAAAATCAGTCAAGGATCAAGATTCCAGACTGGAAAACAGATTTTATGGGTCTAAAAGCTGAATTGGAGCAATTGAAACATTTTGGGGGATAAAACAGGTGAAAAATGGGAGAGATGAATAGATACAAGCTAGGTACATATCCATGATACAGGGTATTCAAATGTAGAGTACCCAAATGACTAAGGATATTGATGAAAAAAATAAGAGAAAAAGGAGACATATGATGCATACCGGAATAATAATAGCAATAGAAATCAGGAAGAATATCACAAATGCAGGCTGGAATAAGGAATGCTAAGAGGAAACATGAGGAAAGGATGGCAGGTTGCACTAAAACAAGTAGTAAAATGTTCTTCAAACATCATAATAGTAAAAGATTAGTGAAGGATAGAGTGGGGCTCATCAGGAACAAGCAGGAGAAATTGCTTACAGAAGCGAAAGGTATGCCAGAGGACTTGACTTTCCTTCCATTTTTACTAGATTACAAAATGGTCACAATGGCCTATTTGAGCAACTGTGGGCTGGGAACAATTGAGTGGTACTGAGATAACTAAAGAGGTGCTAAACAGGCAGGCAGCACTCCAGGCACTGAAGTCCCCAGGCACAAGTGGGATATATCCTAAATTGCTGAGAGGGGTAAGGGAGCAAATTGTGAAGCTGTTTCCAGGCCTCTCCGAATACTGGATTTGTCCCAGGGGGACTGGAAGATTGGAATTGTGATACCATGGTTTATGGGGCAAAGGATAACCCAGGAAACTACAGATCTGACAGCTTGATAACAACTGATGAAGGCCATAATACAGGTTAAGGTAAATAAAAACAGACAAAAATAAGTTAATACTAGACAGTCAACATGGCTTTGTCAAGGGTAAGTAATGCCTCAACAAATTTTAATTGAGTCCTTTGATGAGGTGACACAGGCAGTGGAAGTTGTGGATATTTGGACATTCAGAAAGCAATTGCTAGGGGCACACAGCAAGCTGGTGAGCAAATTAGAAATGTTCGAGATTGGCAACATGGATTAGAAGTTGGTTAAAAGATGGGAAACAGTAGGTATAGATGGACATTTCACAGACTGGAGACAAATTGAAAGTAATGTCACCCTGGGATCAGGAGTTTGGACCCTTGCTTTTTCTGATTTACATAAATGATTTGTTGATGGATGTTGACGGTAAAATCTCTACACTTGCAGATAACACTAAGCTAGGGAAAGTAGTGAATTATGAAGATGCCACTGAGTTACTTCAGAGCGCATCAATCAGTTGGCCAAATGGACAGGTGTCTAACAGATTAATTTCAATGCTGGGAAATGTGAGGTCATGCATTTTAGAAGAGGAAATCTGATGAAGGAGCGTCGCTCCGAAAGCTAGTGTGCTTCCAATTAAACCTGTTGGACTATAACCTGGTGTTGTGTGATTTTTAACTTTGTACACCCCAGTCCAACACCGGCATCTCCAAATCATACATATTTGAAAGTGATGATTTTTTGGGGCTACAGAGAAAGGGCTGGAGAATGGGTAGCTCTTTTGGGAGCAGAAGGCCGCCTCCTGTGTTGTCAAATGCTATGATTCTATACTGTTTATTGTTGTTACCACGGCTCCAGTGCTCAGCTAAGCTCACAAGGTTACAATTATACTACTGCACACAATGTGAAAGAGAGAATGGACAAAATCCAACATGCTAAGCTATTAATTCACAGGATTTGAAATTTGCTGGCTGGGCTAACATTTACTGTCCATCCCTAACTGCCCTGGAGAAGGTGCTGGTGACTTGCCTTCTTGAACTACTAAAATCCGTGGAGTGTACAGCGAGAGATGTTAGGGAAGGATTTACAGGATTTCGACCCATAGACAGTGAAGGAGCAACGTTAGCTCTAAATCAAGATGGTGTGCAGCTTTGAGGGGAACCCGTAGGTGGTGGTCTCTCAAATCAGCTTCCTACGATTATGCCTTTTAGATTGTGAAGATGGTAGATTTTGTTGGTGGTCATCAGATCAAGAGTAGGTCATTCAGCCTCTGAAAGCTGTGGTATCATAAACAGATCGTCTATAATCTTGTATGATCTTTATACCTTCCAGTCTGTTTTCCATCACTTTTCTGTACTAATTTTGTCAATAAATATCTGACAATCTTGAAAGGTTGAAATCAACAGTGACCCAGTCTCTACTTCTCCTAGGAGAAAAGAATTCCAAAACCAAATTAACTACCCTCAGAAGAAATTCTTCCTCATCTCCATCTTAAATGGTAGACACCTTGCTTTGAATTTGCCTCCCAAATCTGGAGTCCCCATGAAGAAACATCCTCTCAGCATCTACCCAGTCAAGTCCTCAAAATCTTGTATATTTCAATAAGATCCCTTTATTTGGGTGTAGGCCAACATCTCCAATTGTTCCTCTGAAGATAAGCTCTTCATCTCAGGAATGAGTGACCTTCCCTGGATGCCTCAAAATATTTCCACCCCTCCTTTAGTGAGCAGAACAAAACTGTACACAATACATTCGGAATGGTATCAACAATGTTCGGGACAATTATAGCAAGCCTCCTCTATTTTTATAGTACTGCATCTTACTATTAAGTTGAACATTGTTTGCCTTCTTAATCACTTACTGTGTCGGCATAATGTTCTGTAATCCACGGATAAGGACACCAAAACTCATCCGCATGCCAGCATCCGGCAGTTTCTCTATATTAAAAAACATTCTGGTTTCTATTTCCCTACATTATTGCCTACATTATAGTCAACTTGTCAAACCATTGCCCGCTCATTCAATCGCTATCTCTTTGTAGACACTTTGAATCCTCATAACTTGCTTTCCTGTTTATGATTTGGAGATGCCAGTGTTGGACTGGGGTGTACAAAGTTTCCTGTTTATGTTTGTATTGTGTTGCTTTCAAAGCAACAGTAAGTGCAGGAACTGCATCAATGTATGATCAGAGTGCCCTGGAAGTGTTTTGTTGCCCTGAGTACCTGCACCCTGACTTTCTCCACTCCTCAGACTAAACTGGCATCTTGTTACTTCCCAATGAAGACAGGGTATCTATTATTCTGGTCAAAAAGCAAATAGGGGAAAGGAAAGTAAATTAAAGAACTGAATCTTCACGATTTGTTGCAGTTCAACTCCCACAGTACCATGTTGTTAAGCAAAGGCAATAAGTCCTGCCCTAACCGGCGGCATATTCATGAATAAAAAGAACCATCAAGTTCCGCTGAGAAGCGGTGGACCATAACTGCAGCTGTATAGTTATAAATAAGTAATGTAGAAACTGGTCTCCAGAGACTGATTCACATTAATATAAAACTTATCTTAAAAAGCCATATTTCTTCATAATAGACAAATATTCCTGACGTGCTCTGGCCAACAATTCTCAAGAGTCTCTACATTCCTGCAATTCTGACCACTTGTGCATTTTGCACTTTGCCTACACCCAAACACTGCAATTTCAACCTCCTCTCACTACAAAGCATCTATGTCTCTGACCAAGTTATTGGCTATCCATCCTCTATGGCCAGCTTAGTCTGATTACAATGTCTATAAAGCACATAGGAACTTTAAACATCCTATGTTGGAAAACCAGATCCTTTCAACTGGTGTAATTAATAAATTAAACAGCTGCTTCATAAAGAGAAGAATCTGAGTTATGGAATATTGTAAAGAATCTGATAATATTGTGCAAATCAATAAGAATGCTGAGAGATGTTTTAATTAGAATGTTACAGATTGTCTCAGCTGCTGAATGGAATTTTCTTTTACAGCTGTCAATATACAGTTTTCAGAGCAGGTTGTTAAATGTGGATCAACCTGAAACCTCATTTGGATGAAAGCTCCAAATAAAAAATATATTGTTCTTCAACTTTGTAGAGACAGAGCATCAATCTGTTTGGGAAAAAGGCTGCATATCTGTAATTACATAGAGTTCGCACAGTGCAGCATGGAATGCACCAAGTTCCTTCCTCACTGATTGCCACACTGTATCCTATTTACATAGAGAGCAGTAAAGTGTTCCCATAGATGGCCTGACAATCCATAGTTTGCAGTTAGCACATTAAAACAAACTTTTTTTAATAGAAAAAAGGATGGTTTGGATGTGAAATGAACTTCCAGAGAAAGTGGGGGATACAGGTACAGTTACAACTTTTAAAAGTACATGAATCAAGAAGGTTTGGAGGGATAAGGGCCAGGAGCAGACAGGTGGGGCTAGTTTAGTTTGAGATTATGTTCAGCATGGACTGATTAGACCAATGGGTCTGTTTCCAAGCTTATGACTCAAATCATCCAGCAGTATTTCCTAACCACCCCCTGATTCTCAGCAAGAATGAGCTGCCTTCTCCTGATCATTTATTTCAGAGGGTATTAGATGTCATCCATGTAGATTAGCTATGGAGTCAATAGTAAGCCAGGGCAACAGGATGACTATTTCAGATTAGACACTTTTTTTATTTCAAAAATATACTTTATTCATAAATACTTTGATGATCTATACAACTGGACATGCCATACATATGTAAACATTCCATTTGTTTGCATACCGAAACAGAGTAATCATTCCTATTTACAGGTCTGTATGATTACATTTTGAGCTGAGGCGTCAGCAGAGCCCAAATGACTGCGTGGGCCCCCTGTTCTTCTTTAGGCAGGCAGACGTTACTCAGTGGTCTTTCCCCACCGCGCCTTGGCGGCAGCTGCCCCAGGCTTCAGCACGTCCCTCAACACGTAGTCCTGGACCTCGGAATGTGCCAGTCTGCAACACTCAGTCGGGGTCAACTCCTTCAGCTAGAAGATCGGCAGGTTTCGGCTTGCCCAGAGAGCGTCCTTCACCGAGTTGATGATCCTCCAGGCACAGTTGATGTTTGTCTCGGTGTGCGCCCCGGGGAACAGGCCGTAGAGCATGGAGTCCCGCGTCTCAGCGCTGCTCGGGACGAACCTCGACAAACACCACTGCATTCCTCTCCAGACTTCTTCTGCGTAGGCACATCCCAGAGGGAGGTGTGTGACAGTCTCGTCTCCTCCGCAGCCGCTTCGAGGGCAGTGAGCGGTGCGGCTGAGAGTCTGGGCGTGCATAAAGGATCTCACAGGCAGAGCCCATCTCACCACAGCCAAGCCATGTCTTGGTGCTTATTGGAAAGTTCTGACGATGAGGCATTCTGCCAAATGGCTTTGACAATCTGCTCAGGGAACCGCTCAATAGGATCCGCCCTCTCCTTTTCCCAAAGGGTCTCAAGGACACTACGTGCTGACCACTTCCTGATGGACTTGTGGTCAAAAGTGTTTTTGTTCATAAACTTCTCCACGAAGGACTGGGGATACGGAACGGTCCAACTACTCGGAGCGTTCCGCGGCAGCGAGGCCAGGCCCATCCTTCGCAACATTGGGGACAGGTAGAACCTCAGTACGTAGTGACACTTGGTGTTTGCGTACCGGGGATCCACGCACAGCTTGATGCAGCCTCACACAAAGGTGGCCATCAGGGTGAGGGTGGCATTGTTTGTATTTTTTCCCCTTTTGCCCAGATCTTGGTACAGCGAGTCCCTTCAGACCCGGTCCATCTTTGACCTCCATATAAACTGGAAGATGGCCCGGGTGACTGCAGCGGCACAGGTTCTGGGAATAGGCCAGACCTGTGTCACGCATAATAGCAATGACAGTGCCTCACACCTGATGACCAGGTTTTTTCCCCGCGATGGAGCGCGACCGTAGCTTCCATCTGCCCAGTTTCTGCCTCACTTTGCTGATACACTCCTCCCAAGACTTGGCGCATGCCCCAGCCCCTCCGTGGCGCATGCCCAGCACCCCCCCCCCGAACCAAATACCCAGCACCTTCAGGTGGTCAGTCCTGACGGTGAAGGGGATCGAGGATTGGTCGGCCCAGTTCCTGAAGAGCATGGCCTCGCTCTCGCCTTGGTTTACCTTGGCCCCCGAGGCCCGTTCGAACTGGTCACAAATGCACATGAGGCTGCGCACGGACAGCGGATCCGAGCAGAACACGGCGACATCATCCATGTACAGGGAGGCCTTAACCTGCAGGTCCCTGCTGCCAGGAATAGTCACCCCTCTCAGGCTCGCATCCTTCCTGATGGACTCGGCAAATGACTCTATGCAGCACACAAACAAGGCAGGAGAGAGGGCAGCCCTGCCTGACTCCAGATCTGACTGGGAAGCTATCTGATTCCCACCCATTGATTGAGACTGCACTGACAATGTTGGCGTAGAGCAGTCTGATCCAATTGTAGATTCCCTCCCCAAAGCCCATTTTGGAGAGAACATCTCTCAGGCACCTGTGTGATATCCTGTCAAAGGCTTTCTCCTGGTCCAGGCTGATCAGGCAGGTGTCCAACCCTCTGTCCTGCACGTACGCAATCGTATCTCTGAGGAGTGCAAGACTCAGCGATCTTCATGCCCGGCATAGCACAGGTTTGGTCAGGGTGAATCACCGACCCCAGAGCAGACCTGACTCGGTTGGTGATTACCTTTGACAGAATTTTGTAATCCGCATTCAACAGTGAGATTGGTCTCCAATTTTTGAGTTCCTCCCTCTCCCCCTTCCGCTTGTAGATGAGGATGATGACGCCTTTCCTCATGGATTCACTCATGGTACCTGTCCGAAGCATACTGACATACACCTCCAGCAGGTCCTAGCCAATCAAGTCCCACAGAGCAGAATAAAGCTCGACCGGTAAGCCGTCGCTTCCGGGATTAGACACTCATTGTAGGAAAATTCTCCGCATTACCTTCCGCATCCAACTACAGTCCCCACACAGCTGAATTTTATATTCACAAACCAGCTCCCTTCCCACCCCCCGGGGCAGAGCAGGGCAGGGGGGTGGGAGGAATGTAAAGGAGGGTGCGATAACAGCGAATCTCTCAACTTAGGGATGGGGAGAAGCTGCAGAGTTCGCAATGTGTCTGCCATTTGTAAATCACTAATTGACGAGCTCATTAACGACCTTATCGCAGGAATTTTAAAAATATTGTCTGTTGCATTTGCAGTCTGATAAAGGTGTAGGAATAGGGTGTAGGTTTGCTCGCTGAGCTGTAGATTTGATATCCAGACGTTTCATTACCTGGCTAGGTAACATCATCAGTAGCGACCTCCAAGTGAAGCAAAGCTGTTGTCTCCTGCTTTCTATTTGTTTGTTTGTCCTGGATGGGGTTCCTGCGGTTCTAGACTTATGCCAGAGAATTCTGAGAGGCCTGGCACTCCAACCACAACGCCATTAACAAACATATTAGGTCTAGATACCATCTATCAACCCCTCAGAAAATGAACAGGAAATGACATCACCACAAACCCCAGGAACCCCATCCAGGACAAACAAATAGAAAGCAGGAGACAACAGCTTCGCTTCACTTGGAGGTCGCCACTGATGATGTTACCTAGCCAGGTAATGAAACGTCTGGATATCAAACCTACGCCCTAAACCTCAACCTGAGCTACAAACCTTGCAAGGTGTAGGAGTGTTGTATGGCAGCTACGAGGAGTGCTGGGAACAAATTTCGGTTTAAGGACTACTTGGAAAAAGTACTGGAGGGTTTGGGACTATTTAGACATCCTCTGGACGAAGATGAATTATTGACACAGGTTGAATCTGAAGTCTATTGCGTGGTTTACAATGAATAGGTCTGGGCCACTCACTCCAACCCCAAATCCAGTTTCAGGAGGTATCTAATTTAGCTCTAAGAGTCTAAACCAGGAAGATAAACTTGAACATTTGTACAACATTTTAAAGTTTATACAGAAAATAAGTAAAGTGAAGGAAAGAAAGGTGGAGTTGAGAGTAAACTAAAGACAGAAAAATGTTAAAGTTAAATTTTCAGAATCTCCAACATTAACATTTGGGAAAAAATAAATTCCGCTCTGTTTTCACTGCCAGAGACTTTGTTGACAATAATTGGGATTTAACATGCTTTTAAAAATTCACCTGGACACCAACACACCAGTCCCAACCTATCCTGCACACATCACAGGTAAGTTGAGCAACTTCATGACCTTTCACTGTCTTCAATGCAGAGCCTTTCAGTAAAAACATGTGGAGGTTCAAGGCAACCCAGACATCAGCTTTTGGATGTCTACCTATTTGCAGGCTTCAAATCATACTGCCCATGAGTTGTGCTGTCTGCCTCACTGTCATTCATGATGCAAAACTTGGGCATTAGCCCAGTGCAGATACAACATTGCTGCATTAGAAAGCTGTTCCTCTCAAGGCCAAGGCTGTAGCTGAAAACAAGACCGTCATGTGTGCCAAAGTATTTCTAAAGTGCCTCAAGATTTAAAACAACCTTTTGGGCATTACACAGCCCCAGCAGTTTTCAAACATTCACACTATGTTTACCGGTAACTGCCAAAACATTTGGCGGATGGTTTCCTACTTTGCCCCAGTAGTTTTCCCCACTCCTCTCTGGGGTACAATTCTACGTCTGTTGATAATACCGTGCTGAAGTGGCTTACAGCCTGGTCTCTGGACTTTCAGTGGGTTCCTCAAGAACACAGGAGCAGATGTCTAGCTCAGTCCTGTCCTCACTTCACATCCAAATATACTTTCCAACAGAATAATCAGTGACAGAAATATAGGTCATTGTCTCCTCCCACTAAAGCCCCACCACTCTTCTGACAGAGGTCAGTAGAGGCAGGATCAAGGCTAAGACATATACAAGTCGTCTGAAGAATAAACTGATCCTTTAAGAACTACCCACTTCCACAAGGAACATCATTTCTTGCTTCCCAAAACCTGACAAAATTTGCTAATAAAAAGATTTAAAAGAACAGATTTTAGAGAGATGAACAACTTATTTTAATAAAGCACTGAAAAGGAAAACAAAATCCCAATACAGGGAAATGCCAATCCTCCCAGTAGGATGAAGAAAATATTCTGACTGAGTGTCTTTGCTGTGGTCTTGTTTCAGCAGTAGCTAAAAATGAATAACCATGTGACTGAGCTGCAAGTTTCTATTTCAGTTTCAATCTGTACCTACTGAATAAGGAGAGGGCGGCAGTGTGAAGGTCTCTAATCAAGACTGGAAGAGTATTTGAGCCCCTGGCACACTGACCAACACAACCCAAGCAAACTTTGAGCCCCATCTACACAAAAGAAAACTTAGCCTGTCAAAGGCAAGAGCAATTGGTAATGAAATCAACCCCTAATGTCTCACACTGCACCCTCCCTCACTTTTATACCTTCCCAGGAGAAAGCAAGGGCCAATGTTACCAGTTTAACGGTCATCGCCACTGACAACTGCTAAAAGGTGCATCCTTATAGATTCAAGCAGGGAACAGTTCAAACTGGACTAACAGTGCTGATTACATTTCCTAACAACAGGATTTGCACTTACATGTAAACCACAACCATCAGGGAAAAGTTACTGAGTCAGTGTTACCTGTGGAATCATTTCTCGATATGGAAAATGTGGTATTAGCATTGTCTGGCAATGAAACCGTAGAAAACAGGTCTCGGGGCTGGTAGACGACAACAATGCAGAGCTCATCAACACTGAGTAATAGGCCCAATGCTTTACCATCAGCGAGTACTTCAAGTGGACATAATCTCACTGGTGGCGATAGTGCAGTTTAAGCACCTACCCATTAGCCATTTACGACAGATTGCTCACACTGTGCAAACATATTTGTCCAATTCAGATTTAATTAGTAAATGTAATGATTTCTTATTCAATTCAGATCCAAAGGCTGACATCAGCATCTAGATGAAGGAATGAGATCACACATTACAAGACATGTTCAATTATTTTAGTGGATTGGACAGCTAAGCTGGGGCTGTCCTGCATACCAGGTCCAAGACCAAACTGAACAAGTAAACAAGCATTCATTCCAACTAGGCTCTCTCCACCATGTAATAACAAATAACCAGTTTGGTTCGGCAGACTGAAATCTCCCTCTGGGAGGGGAAGCAGGAGGCCAGACTGTTTCTGTCTTCCCATTCCCCCTCCTCAGTCGAAGCAAAATGCTCAGACAGCGTATAGTCTTTCCTCCATCTTTATTCCATGCCCTGGAGGGAGCGAGAACGATTGCCCATGTGCACAGAGACATGGGTATTCCCTCTCAAACAGCAGTTTCTTAATGAATTATATAATCATTTTACTGGGAGGAGCATCCAGATAAGGCAGCATACATATTAATTGGGTGACCATCACAATCAGAGAGTGTCAATAGCAAAGATTAAACCATCTAGTGTTATACAATGAATGTTCTTAACTTTAACTGGCTTCACTTAATGAATACTTTTGACTTTGTGAAACTGACCTTACATATTGAATGCTTCCAATATTGTTAAATGGCTCTAAATAATGCTTTTTCACCATTACCCTTGCTTCCAACACCCCATTGTTAACTGCAAGTTCTTAATTGATCCGAGTCATGCTCAGCCGAACCTCTTGTTTCACAAAATTCAGAACTTAACTCTTTCCCTACCTGCTCATACCAGATACACATTCTCATTTCTATATCTTGAACTGGCCTTGGGAAGAGTCTCCTGCTCGCTGGAATTTTCCTGATGCCATCCCATTAAGTGGCATGAAGCTAGATTCCAAGTCATCTTAAAAGGTACTGGGTGGGGGAGAGGGAGGTCTCTAAACTGCAGGACCAATCAGGCATTTCTTAGCTTGACAGCAGCAGCAGCAGGCTGTAAGGAACGGTAAGTCAGTGTGTGTGTTTCAATGTGGATGCCTTCTTCCAAGAGTTTTTAAAATCATTAATTAAAAAATTAGTTTCATCTTCCAGGACATGTCACTAGACTGTTCCCCTATCCTGGCCTGCAGTTGGGTGTCCACAGTAGTCACCAATGCCACTGGAAACTAGACATCAACAGGGAAATCCTTATCAGCCTCATTTAATCAGACTTGAGGTCCTGCCAGATCCTGATCACTTATCACATGCGGCTGGGGAGTCCTGTTGGTCAATCCTACTTCCACTGAAATGACCCAGCAGAATGGAGCGAGGTAACTCGACAGGGAGTAAAACCAGAGCTCAGCAATTGGAAACAGGCCTTATAGACTGGAAATATAAGCAGTCACCTCGATAGTAAAAGAATGGTGCCCTGAAATTATTTCCCTTTACCCTAATGAACATTGTAACTATAGTTGGACAGTAATCTCAACTTCCTAGAAATATCACATCCCAATTTGAATGCATGCTGTTCTATCATCACAGGATCAGAGATCTGGATATTCCCCCCCTTCCACCCACCCAGAACCAGACACAGTTATTCAGGGTGAGGCTCTCCACCATAAAAGTGAGAAATTAAAACTTCTGATCATGTCAACATCACTCAAATGCTGAGAACAAATCAGAAAACCTAGTCATCAGGGCTTTCTTCTGGGCTGAACTGAAATCTAGTCCCCACCAGAAATAACACCAAGTTCCCAATTGACAAGCATTAATTCTCTGTAACCCAATTGTGGGTTACATCGACGCTCATGATTTCCTCCTGACCTTTCTGCGAAAAAAAAATGGTGCTCAGTGGGAAAGAACACCCTTCTGAGACTAGTGTTGGGTTTGTCTGTAAAATGTACAAAATCCCCACCCTCTGCAGTCTTTGATCAAACACTTTCAATATCCAAGTATAAAAAAAAAACACAATTAAAACCTAAGTGAAAACATTAAGAAATGCATGTTGAGCAAACCAACAGGCAATGCCTTTTATCATAAGGCAAATATTTCAACTTTCCTCACGGATGATTTTCGTCCACTTAGTGCTTTTTCCCTGCCCCCAAATCTAACCAGATAATACAGACGATTCCAAAGAATCAAACCATATTTGTAACATTGTCTTGTTTCTCTTTCCCACAGATGCTGCCAGACCTGCTGAGCCCCTCCAGCACTCTGTCCTTAATCCAGGTACAGCCTTTGCTGAAATACCAATAAGCACTCCAGCTTTAGTTGAAACATTTACTGATGTGTTGAGATAATCCTCTCAAAGATTAAAATTTCATTTCTACATTTCTGTGCAATTTTACTCACATTAGCCAAATTTTCCAAAACTAAAGAATCAGGGTAAAAAAAATGTTAAAAATCACATAACACCACGTTATAGTCCAACAGGTTTATTTGGAAGCACTAGTTTTCGACCTGATAAAGAAACAGTGCTTTCAAAGCTAGCACTTCCAAATAAACCTGTTGGACTATAACGTGGTGTTGTGATTTTTAACATTACCCACCCCAGTCCAACACCAGCTCCTCCAAATCACTTCTTTATAATGTATTATCTTCAAGACTGATATCAGCTGAGAACAACCACACAATAGTGCCAAACTCTGATCTCCTACTTTCCCAGTTTTTACAATTAATTCCAGCAGTTTCAGTTGCAGAAGGACTCAAGGTACCTACTAGGCCTAGACTCCAGTGCAACAATTTTCAAAAATAACCAATTAACTCATTAGTATACTTTGGGTTGTCTTAGTGACAAGCTTCATGGTGCAGCTAAAGCAGAGAAGGATGTTCCATAATGCTTCCTGGTTGATGATATCAATGTATATGATTTTTACTAGAGGATATTTAGAGGTCACAGTTTAAGGGTACAGGGTAGGCCATTTAAGACTGAGATGAGGAGAACTTTGTTCATCCAAGGATGTGGTGAGCCTGTGGAATTCACTGTCACAAAGTGGCTGAGGCTATCACAATGGATGTTTCCAAGGAGTTAATTATCATTCTCAAGGCTGAAGCAATAACAGGATATGGGGAGAAGGCAGAAACTGGGGACTAAGTTGGATGATCAGCCATGATCATATTGAATAGTAGAGCAGGCTTGAAGGGCCGAATGACCTACTCTTGCTCCTTGTTTCTATCCAGCCCTCCAATCCCCAGGATTCCCTCCAAGGATTCCTAAGAAATGAAATTTCTTAAGGGACAGGGTGACCAGCCAGAGGTCGTTGTGCACAATGGTACCAATGACATTGGTAGAAAGAGGGATGAGATCCTGTGTAGTGAGGACAGCGAGTTAGGAAAAAGGCTAAAGAGTAGGACCTTTAGAGTAGCAATCTCTGGATTACTATCAGTGCCACACGCCAGTGAGGCAAGGAATAGAAAGACAGGAGAGATGAATGCATGGTTAAGAAGCTGGTGCAGGGAACAGGGTTTCAGGTTCTTAGATCTTTGGGACCTCTTCTGGGGTAGGGGTGACCTACCCCAGAATTAGAATTAGAGGGGGTCATTTCAGAACAGAAATGCGGAGACATTTCTTCAGCCAGAGAGTGGTGGGCCTGTGGAATTCATTGCCACGGAGTGCAGTGGAAGCCGGGACGCTAAATGTCTTCAAGGCCGAGATTGATAGATTCTTGTTGTCTAGAGGAATTAAGGGCTACGGGGAGAACGCTGGTAAGTGGAGCTGAAATGCACATCAGCCATGATTGAATGGCGGAGTGGACTCGATGGGCCGAATGGCCTTACTTCCACTCCTATGTCTTATGGTCTTATGGACCTGTACAAGAAGGATGGGTTGCACCTAAACTGAAGGGGAACCAAAATCCTTGCAGGGAGGTTCACTAATGCGACTCTGAAGGATTTCTACTCGAGTGGCGGGGGCTTGGAATCAAAGCAGCAGGTCAGCAATTGGAGGGATTGAGGGGAAGGTAGATATTAGGACCAGAAAACAGAAAGAAAAGACAGGCAGAGACAGGTTAATAAACACGATAGTACTAATGGGCTAAAGTATATTTATTTCAACTCAGAGTATTATGGGTCAGCAAATGAGCTTAGAGTCTGGGTCAGCACATGAGACTATGATGTTGTGACCATTACAGAGATCTGGATAAGAGTGTTTACTCAAAGCTGCAAGGTTTTTATTGTTTTAGACGCGATAGGGAAGGAGGTAAAAGAGTTGGAGGTGTTACATTATTTATCAGGGAGAATGTCAGTTGCACTCAGAGGACATACTGGAAAGCTCATCTACTGAGGAAATATGGGTACAGCTCAAAAACAAGAAAGGTACAATCATTCTGATGGGACTATAGCATAGGCCCTCTTAACAGCCACCAGGACATCTAGGAACAGATATGTTGGCAGAATATGAAAAAATGCAAAAACAACAGGGTGACTAACATCCCCAAGATTGACTGGACTTCCTTAGAACACAAGGCTTAAATGGGGCAGAATTCAAGGGGGTTTCTTGAAACAGTAAATAGATAGTCCAAATGGAGGAGGTGCCATACTGAATGTTGTATTGGCTAATGAGCCTAACCAGACGACTGGCCTTTCAGTGGGAGAGCATTTTGGAAATAGTGATTATAACTCCTTAAATTTTAAGAAAACTATGAATAAAGGATGAGTCAGGACCTTGTGGGAAGGTACTAAATTGGAGGAGGGCAAACTTAGTCAGTAGTATTAGGCAGGAGATAGGGAATGTTAATTGGGAGGAGCTGTTATCGGGCAAGTCCACATTTCACATTTGGGAGTTGTTTAAAGTTGTGATCAGAGTTCAGGACTGGCATGATCCAGTAAGAAGAAAGGACAAGGATGGCAAGGTATAGGACTCATGGATAATGAGGGAGGTTGTGAATTTAGTCAAAAATAAAAAATGCATATGTAAGGTTCAGGAAGCTAAAAATTGGACAGAGCATTTGCGGAATATAAAGAAAGTAGGAAAGTATTCAAGGAGGCAATTAGGAGAGCAAGAAAGGGCCGTGGAATGACCTTGGTAAGTAGGGTGAAAGAGAAACCCAAGGCATTCTATACATATATTAAAAGCAAGCGGATAACTAGGGAGAGGGTAGGACCACTCCAGGATAAAGAAGGGAACTTGTGCTTGGAGGCAGAAGATGTGGGTCAGATCTTCAATGAGTACTGTGTGTCAGTATTCACTCAAGGAGGACATGGAAGACAGCAAGATTAGTGTGGGGCACACTAATATGATAGGGCAGTTTGAGATCTAGAAGTGGTGTTAGGTCTCTTGAAGAACATTAATGTAGATAGGATCCCAGTGCTCGATGGCACTTGCCCCAGGTTATTGATAGGGGCTGGGACTTTGACCAAGAGTTTTGTCTCCTCGCTAGTCACTGGAGAGGTCCCGAAGGGCTGGCAAGTAGCTAATGTTATTCCACTGCTCAAGAAGAGAAATAGGGATAATCAAGGAAACTATAGACCGGTGAGTTTCACCTCAGTGGCTAAGAAGCTACTGGAGAGGATTTACACCCATTTGGAAGAGCATGGCCCAATTGGGGGCAATCAGCATGGCTTTGTGCAGGGCCAGCCATATCTTATTAACTTGAGTGAATTTTCAGGAGATGACTAAGGATAGAGCAATGGATCTTGTCCACAAGGATTTTAGTAAGGCTTTCAACAAGGTCAGCTCATCCAGAAGATTAAGATGCATGGGATCCATGATGACGTGGCTGCTTGGATTTAGAACTGGCTTGCCCAGAAAAGTCAGTAGTGGAGGAAGGGTGTTTTTCTGGCCGAAGGTCCATGACTGGTGATGTTCTGTAGGGATCCGTACTGGGACCTCTGCTGTTTATGTGACTTGGATGAAAACAGAGGGATGGATTGGTAAGTTTGCAGACGACACAAAGTTCAGTGAATTTGTGAATAGTGTAAAACGTTGTCAAAGGATATAGCAGGATAAGGATAAGTTTAAATATAGATGTAGAAATGGCAGATGGAATTTAATCCTGGCAAGTATAAGATGTTGCACTTTATGAGATCAAATATGAAGGAAAGTATACAGTTAATGGCAGGACCCCGACCAGACTTGACGTATAGAGGGATCATGAGGTTCAAATCCATAGCTACCTAAAAGTGGCCATGCAAGTAGATAGGGTGGTAAAGGCATCCAATGACATGCTTACCTTTACTGGCTGGGGCATTAAGGACAAGAGTCAGGATGTCATGTTGAAGCTTTAAAAGATTTTAGTTAGGCAGTTAGAGTGTTGAGTTGCATTCAAGTGGCCACATTGCAAGAAGGATGTGGAGACTTTCGGGAGGGTGCAGAAGAGGTTTACCAGGATGCTGCCTGGATTAGAGAGTATAAACTATAAGGAGAGGCTAGAAAAACTAGGATGTTTTCACTTGAGCGATGGAGGCAGAGAGAATCAAAGAAAATGTGGGGCAATTTTGTTTTGCACAAGAGTGGTGAGTCTGGAAGGCACTGTTCAAGGTGCTGTCAGAGGCATTTAAAGGGCTGTTAGATAAGCACATGAATAAGCAAAGAAGGGAGGAATATAGACCAAAGGCAGAAGGGATTAGTTTAAATTTGGCATCATGTACTGTACAACATGGGCCGAAGAGCCTGTTCCTGTGCTGTACAGTTCTAAGTTTGAAGAACCTAGAATTTTATTTGTCGGAAAGAATGTGCTGAATTCTGTCTAAAACACAACTGTGGTTTCTGGTTCCACCATTCATAGCAGTAATCCATTCCACATTTTTTTTTGAAAAAAATCTTCCTTCTGTAATTCTTGCTTTCTTCAGCTGCCCTTTGTAATAGTAACTGCATCTCCAAAGAAGCAAGATGAACTTCTTTGGGAACAGAGAAGTACAGGATGCTTGTTATGAACAATTCCCCTTAGTTTGAGTTAACTGTCCCAGCCTGCATGCTCAACTGAAATCTAGGTCTGAAGTGTTGTTTTGTTCATTCAGTTTGGGCAAGGATCGATGATTGAGGGTGACTCAAGGAAAAATCTGGATGATTTAACAACTGAAGGCAAAGACATGTTTCCGGATGTAATTTTGCTGCAACAAACAAGGCAGGTAGAAACTTGTTGCCTGCACTACACAGTCATTCCTGGCACCAAAGTAGATACCAAAGGCAGGTACAGACAATTATCAACAGCTTTCAGTATTTTGTCTCAACTGTTTCAGTACAGATGTCTGTCACGCCCAGTACTCAAGAAGAAAAACAAGCACAGATGTTAATATTCCCAGTTAACCATAAATTGTCTGTAATATTTAACAAGATAACTCTGTTACCACTTTAGTGATGTTAGTTGACTTTCTTTATTCAATGCAACCCAAGTAAAAGTTTCACTTATCTTTGAAACAAGCTGGTTTTCAGTTTACCTTATATTAAAGGCACTATTTAATGAGCCTCACTTAGCTGCACTCACGTCTTCTCTCTCAGATGGTTATAATGCAGGCCAAGAGTCTGAAACAGAACCCAGGAAATTGTCTATTGTGGGAAACATCATTTTCCAGATGAACAAACTGACTAACTACAATCGGATAGAACTCCCATAGCTAAAGCAAACAGAGGTATCTAAAAGGTGCGGTAAGGCATTACACTAACAACTCTGTTTAAACATTTTGCCTGTCAAAATATTTCTACTAAATTTTCAAATTAAATAATAAAATTAATTGCTCAATTTGTGTTGGAGGCTTGCAATTAACTTAATTCCAGTGGCCACTGACAAGATCCTCTCTCCAAGTGTTTAATAACACAGCTGTCTGGCTATAAACTGGAATCCTGGTTTGCATTCGAGTTAGGATGGTTGACAAGTGATCAATGTGAACTATTTATGATGATAAAAAGCACAGCACCCATAAAGGTAAAGAAGAACTATTTCCTCTGGTTAGTCAATCAAGAAAAAGGGAATACTCTTAAAACTAGACAATCAAGGAGTGATCCACTTCTTCACAGAAAAAGTTGAGAGAACCTAACATTTTCTCACCCTAAAATAGCTCTGCATCCTGGAGTTCAACTGAAACAGCTGGGACCGAGATCAAGAGATCTACACAGCCTAAGGATAAAGAATATGTAGCAAAGACAGGTAAATTAAGCTGAGGTACAAATCTAACTGTTTGGCAGAACAAGCTCAAGAGGCTGACAGAGCCTGGTCCTATATTGTGGATAACTAACTGATTAACCAACAAACAAAATATCTTTGTTTCTGTTATGGTTTCTGCATCATGTTATCAGTGAGTATTAAGAAAATTATGTTGATCATAACAACTTATACACTTGAATTATCACATCAAAATTAGCCAGATATACTAATTTCAATCTGAGGAGAAAGTGAGGTCTGCAGATGCTGGAGATCAGAGCTGAAAATGTGTTGCTGGAAAAGCGCAGCAGGTCAGGCAGCATCCAGGGAAAGGAGAATCGACGTTTCAGGCATAAGCCCTTCTTCAGGAAACCTGCTGCGCTTTTCCAGCAACACACTTTCAGCGCTAATTTCAATCTGATCCCTACCTGGGAACACTGACAAAATATTGAATATACTGTCAAAATACCAGCTACAGCTCAAGTTGTACCTCAACACAATAACAGATCAGAGCCAAGTTGACTGGCTCCAAACATTAATTCTGAATAACCTGGAATTTACATGCCTTTTTGGATAATATTCTGAACGCTGTGTTCTCAAACTCCCAGTAATACTATGATCATGCAGAGATCACAAAATAATCTTGAACGAGTGACATTCCACCAGTCAACACAATTGTCATTTCAGTTACGTCTTTGCTAATGTTTGAGCTTTAATTTAGATTGCTAGCAAATCTTAACCAAGGCAGGGTAGGGGCACAACAGTGCAGCTCTAGGAATTGGAAAAAGTCAACCAGGATATCTGTTCCCAGTCACTATTCAGTTATCAGTTACTGGAAGTGTAAATGTATGAACATGAGGAAAAACATGACTGGACCTGGCTATGATGTCTCCATAGTAAAACCTCAGACTGACATTTGAAGATTGGTCACTTGGATGACATATGGTAGGGAAGCTGACATCAGTGCAATTGAACATCAACAGGAAACTGCACCTTTAGGACAGTAAGAAATCTGATACAACAAATTAATCTAAATCTTAACAGCAGACGGGGTGACTGAGATCTCTGGCCAGATTACAGTGACTACCTTCACCAGGTATTACACATGTTAATAAAATCCTGAGGGGTGAGGCTGGACAGGAATACAATCTCTCTTCATGATAGCACTGATGCCAGAGTGAAGCTAAGCAATTCTTCACAGGAATAGATACAACTGATTAATACGGATACCATCATCTCCAGTTGATATTCATTCAGGGGATGGAAGAAAACTACAAATGGTAGCCATCCTAAATTAGAAACATTTCAATAAAGTCCATCTTGGAAAATTTACGTCCACGTAGCTCAAAACATCAGAACAATGATCTTTGAAATCTAACTACACTGAGGGGAGTAATGCAAACTCCCAGGAAACCAACTGTATTTCGCATGGTCATATTTCAGCTTATCAGTTAATTCTCCTGTATGAAAAGTTACATTTTCTTCAATGTTAACAGTAGTTAATGACTAAGCAAATAGGAAGGCTTGTGGTATATATGGTGTATTCAATATTTAAAAGCCAGATGAGACATGTTGAAACACTATTGGCCAATCATTACAGTTTGCTGCACTTGGAGTTTAACGGCTCAATGATCTAAGTCACTTTTCACAAAAGGTCCCAAAGATTAGAAAGAAAGGATTTTCAATTTAAATACAAACAGAGAAAAGCAAGTAAGAACTTCAGGCCAGGTATCTAGTTGGAACCTATATTAATTATCCGTTTTCATTGAAATGCTGACAAACTTACTTCTAGAACTCATAGCAAGAAAAACATTAACCTAAAAATTGTCAGAAATACTCAGCAGTACAGATCTACCAACTGTCAAAAAACAAGATTATACAGTGGATTTCTTTAAAATGGAAAGGACCCAGTAGAAAACAATCAAGACAACGTACATCTGATTGCACCCTGATGGATTAAAAACATCATTTTGAATTTATTTAATGCAGGGAATGTTCATGTGAACTTTTATTTTTGAGGAAAATTAAACCAGCAACATGTTTTCCACTATACTGTTCTGACTGCAAAACAAGTGACATTCTCAATTTTCACTCAAGAACTGAGTCTTCCATTTGTCTTGGAAAATGTGACTCACTTCACATTATTCTTTCAATTCCTCAGGTTCAGAAAATAGAGTGTGACCTCAAGAACCGGTTGCCAGAGTGTAGTCCTCTGGATCATGAGGGTTGGGGTTCAGCTGGAGTAAGATCCTGGGGGCTTGGAGCTGAGGTTTGGACCCTGGGGTTTGGGGAGTGAGGTCCTAGGTGGGGTTTACAACCTGGTTCTGCAGTGTGGTCCTGAGGACAATGTTTTAGACCCTGGAGTTGAAAAGTGTGGGACTGGAAAAGCACAGCAAGTCAGGCAGCATCCAAGGAGAGTCTACATTTCAGGCATAAGCCCTTCATTAGGAATGAGGGGGAGGAAGGGGGCTGGGAGATAAATAGGGCAGTGGGGGGGGGAGAGAAAAG
>NC_057717.1:107547818-107565030 GCF_004010195.1 Chiloscyllium plagiosum | reverse complement strand
GGGTGGGGTGGGGAGAGATCCATGGTCTGGGGAGTGAGGTCCTGGGTCCATGGTCTGGGAGGGGGGGTAATGTGTTCAGGAGCCCGGGTCTCCCTGAGTAGATTGTAAAAAACAGACAGACACATGGAGACACAATAACTGACCTTGCAGTTGCTCACTACCCGCCATGGCGGCCGCCGCCTTCTCCTCCCGCGGGTCCCGGTCCCGGTCCCGGTCTCGGCTCCAGCCGCTCGCGCGCTCGCTCTCTCTCCGTCACAAATCCACGATGCCATCTGTGGGCGGGACCGTCCAATCAGTAACGAGGGGGGGGTTCCACATCGCGAGACCAACCAATAGGTACCTGGAGATTGGTGGACCCTCCGATTGACATTCTAACTGCCCAATTATCAGAGAGGGGTGTGTCACAAGCTTGTCCCGTTACTCTATTGGAATGTATTCCCTAGTGTTACAACCGCACCCTCCAAATATACAGCCTTACAAAAACTAAGCTATTGATAGGATCTCAACTCCAACACTGCAAAACCTTTACAAGTCCCAAACAATATAAGGGAGGGAATTCAGCCCCTCATATCCGTGTTAGCTCTTTCAAAAAAACTATCCACTAATTCCAAATCCCCCAATTTCCCTCGGGTTCAGCAAACTTTGCCTGTTGAAGTGTCCATCCAATTCAAGCTTTGAAGCATCTTGCAGCCTTCTTGAACTGTAAGTCATAAGCTTAACCTATGCAGACTGGGTGTTTTGTAAGAGGCAGAGAGGCTGACTAGGGACATGATTGAAACGTGTAAAATTATGAGGGGCAGAGATTGAAACGACGGGGAAAATCCTTTACCCTTCATGGAGGAATCAATGACGGAGTGGGAGGGGGCAGGGGAATGGGGGTGTATCGATGTCAAGGAAAGGAGAACCTGTGAAGAAAGACTTTTCACCTGGATGGTAGTGGGAATCTGGAACTCATTGCGTGTAAGGGTGGTAGAGGCAGAAACTCATAACATTTAAGAAGTAGATAGATATGCACTTGCAAAGCCAAGGGGTACACAATTATGGGCCAAGTGCTGGAAAATGGGATGGTTGTTTTTGTTTGACATGGAGGTGATGGGCCAAAGGACCTTTCTCTGTGCTGAGATCTGTGACTCTAAATTCCCTTGCAGTTTGGTGTCATCAGCAAACTTGGAAATATTACAATTAGTCTTCATATTCAAATCATTGACATGGATTGTTGTAGTCCTAGCATTGATCCTTATGGGACCCCAGGTGTAACATCCTATTAGATTAGATTAGATTCCCTTCAGTGTGGAAACCGACTCTCTGAAGAATAACCCACCCAGACCCATTTCCCTCTGACGAATGCACCTAACACTATGGGCAATTTAACATGGCCAATTCACCTGGCCTGCACATCTTTGGACTGTGGGAGGAAACCGTAGTGCCCGGAGGAAACCCATGCAGACACTGGGAGAATGCGCAAACTCCACACACAGACAATTGCCCGAGGTGGGAATTGAACCAGGGTCCCTGGTGCTGTGAGGCAGTAGTGCTAACCACTGAGCCGCCATGCCGCCGTGCCTGAGAATGATCAAATTATTCCCACCCTCTGCTTTCTATTGACCAATTGTCAATCCATAATAGTATATTTGACCCAAATCGAATGTGTCCTAATTTTATTTACTAACGTCATGTTTGAGATCTTAGCTAACACATTTTGAAAATCCAAATACATCAAATCCATTGATTCTCAGCTGTGTATGCTACAAGTAACATCAGGTCAGGAAATTTATCAACCCTCAATCCCAAATTTTCCAATTACTATTCTTTACTAGTGGGTTTTGAGAAGATTTGTAGCTCTGGTTAAGGTTCTGGATGTAGGTTTGCTAACTGAGCTGGAAGGTTCATTTCCAGGCGTTTTGTCTGCCCTACTAGGTAACATCTTCAGTGGGCAAAAGTGAGGACTGCAGATGCTGGAAACCAGAGTTTAGATCAGAGTGGTGCTGGAAAAGCACAGCAGGTCATTCAGCATCCAAGGAGCGGGAAAATCAACGTTTTGGGCAAAAGCCCTTCACCAGGGCTTCCTGATGAAGGGCTTTTGCCCGAAACGTCGATTTTCCCGCTCCTCAGATGCTGCCTGACGTGCTGCACTTTTCCAGTACCATTCTGATCTAACATCTTCAGTGGGCCTCAGGCGAAGCACTGTACATGATTCCTGTTTTTTATTTATATGTTTGGGCTTCTTTGGGTTGGTGATGTTATTTCCTGTGGTGATGTCATTTCCTGTTCTTTTTTCTCAGGGGGTGGTAGATGGGGTCTAACTCAATGTGTTTGTTGGTAGAGTTTTAGTTGGAATGCCATGCTTCTAGGAAATTTTCGTGCGAATCTCTGTTTGGCTTGTCCTAAGATGGATGTGTTGTCCCAGTCGAAGTGGTGTCCTTCCTTATCTGTATGTAAAGATACTAGTGAGAGAAGGTCAAGTCGTTTTGTGGCTAGTTAGTATTCAAGTATCCAGGTGGCTAGTTTTCTGCCTGTTTGTCCAATGTAAATTAACCTTCTTCGCTGTCCATTACACCTCCAATTTTGATTTCATCTGCAAACTTACTAATTATACCTCATATGCTCACATCCAAACCATTTATATAAATGACAATAAGTAGTGGACCCAGCACCGATTCCTGTGCACTCCACTGTTCTCAGGCCTCCAGTCTGAAAAATAACCCCCCACCGCCACCCTCTGTCTTCTACCTTTGAGCCAGTTCTGTATCCAAATGGCTAGTTCTCCCTGTATTCCATGGAATCTAATCTTGCTAACCAGTCTCCCATGGGGAACCAAATCTTAAAAAAAAAACAAATCACCTTTAACTTTATATCCACCAAGAAATGGAAGCCTAGTTTATGTAACCTCTCCTTAAAAAAGAACCCTTGGAACTCTCATAACATTCCAGTAAACCTGCAGACCATTCCATCCAATGCCAATATTTCCTAATGTATAATGCCCAAAACTATACACTGAATGCAGCCTAACCAGGGTTTTGTTTAGTTGCAACTCAACTTTAATATTTTAGCCCTTGCATAATTAAAACTAAAATTTCATTAGTGTACTTGATTGTTCCTTTCCTGTAACCTTTAGCTTTTGAAATGTAATTTGTGTACACATATCCCTGAATCTCTTTGGTCCTCCACTGTTTGGATTTATCCCTTCTGGGTCCAATATGGATGATTTCACAGTTCAAATCCATATGCCACACTTCTGTTCACTCACTCAAGCTAACGGTGTCTCCTCTGAACTTTCAGCTCCCGTTTACACCACTTACTATGCCACTGAACTTTGTTCCATCAGAAAACCTGGATGTATAGCTATCAAATATGCTATCCTAAGTCATTAATAAACATAGCGACTAGTTGAGGCCTTACCACAGATCCTTGTGGTATACCACTCTACTTGAAAAGGGATTGAATAGTAGCTTGGAAAATAAAAACATTAAAGCTAAGAGGGAACAGCCAGAGTGATGGGATTAAACATAATGGCTTGTGGGCAAAAACGTTCATAAATTGAATAGCTTGTATACATTGTAACATTCTGTGATACCATGTACTCCCTCTCATCCTTGTAATGAAATATTAATCACGCAAGAAACAGTGCTTTGATTGGACAGAAAAATATAACAGAATGTGTATTATAGCTAATGTCAAAAAATATGAAACATAAACTTGCAATTTTGGTGAGGGCTATTTCACATACTGTGCAGCTTGTTTGCAATTTTACAGTCACCAATTGATTCAAACTTGCCAAGAACTTCTCCTTAGTTTGAGATCAGCTTCAGTTTTTTTTTTAATATCACTTGATATAGAATGCCTTCCAAACTCAGGACAGCCTCTAACTTATTCACTTAGACATTCTGTAAGCACAACTTTATTCAAATAATCAGCAACAGAGTCAATTCGCAGGTCAGGATTGATTCTCGTCTGTCTCCATATCTTCATTCCAGTTTATCAAAACAATTAAATCCAAGCAAAACAAATAAAGCAACCTACCCACATTTATGATACAGATTGTATGCAAATTATTTTCAAAAATACAAATTGAAACTCTCCTATACATAAAGACAAAAGTGAATTGTTTCAAGATAAATAGCAGACCAAGTATTTATTTTAAAAACACACAATGGATATTTAATTCAGCTGACTGAGATGCATATTTGCACCTCTTCTCATGAAAAGATAACTTCACTGTTAACGATTCTAAGATTTAGGAAATACATTCAATTAAAAAGGTGAGGACCGATTAAGGATAGTCAGCATGGCTTTGCATATGGGAAATAGTGTCTCACAAACTTGATTGAGCTTTTTGAAGACATAACCAAAAAGATTGATGAGAGCAGAGCAGTAGATGTTGTTTATATGGACTTGCCTTTGACAAGGTTCTGCATGGGTAGCCTTGTTAGTAAAGTTAGATCACACAGGATTCAGGGAGAACTTGTCAATTGGACATAAAATTGGCTTGACGGTTGGAGACAGAGGATGATGGTGAAGGGTTGTTTTTTGAACTGGAGCACTGTGACCAGCGGTGTTCCGCAGGGATCAGTGCTGGGTCCACTGTTGTGTCAGTTATATATACAATGGATAGCATGGGCCAAATTGCTGAGGAATGGCATATGGAATTTAACGGTGGCAGTGGTTAGCACTGCTGCCTCACAGCACCAGAGACCTTGGTTCAATTCCCGCTTCAGGCAACTATCTGTGTGGCATTTGCACATTCGCCCCGTGTCTGCGTGGGTTTCCTCCTGGTGCTCCGGTTTCCTCCCTCAGTCCAAAAATGTGCAAGTTAGGTGAATTGGCCATGCTAAATTGTCCATAATGTTAGGTGAAGGGGTAAATATAAGGGAATGGATTTGGGTGGGTTGCTCTTCGGAGGGTCGGTGTGGACTTGTTGGGTCAAAGGGCCTGTTTCCACACTGCAAGTAATCTAATCTATAAATGCAAAACTGATACATTTAATGGTAAGGCTGGGTAGTGTTATTGAACTGAGACCTCGGATTCAGGTACATAGTTCTTTGAAAGTTGCATCACAGGTAAACAGGGTGGTTACGAAGGCATTTAGCACGCTTGCTTTCATTGCTCAGACCTTTGAGTATAGGAGTTCGGACATCATGCTGAGGTTTCACAGGATGTTAGTGAGGCCACATTTGAAATACTATATATATTTCTACTTGCCCTGCTGTCGGAATTATATTATTAAATTGGAGAGGGCTCAGCAAAGATTTACAAGAATCTTGCCAGGACTGGAGGGTTTGAGTTATAAGGAGACGCTAGAAAGGCTGGGATTTATTTCAATGGAGTGTAGGAGGTTGAGAGGTGACCTTATAAAGGTTTATAAAATCATAACAGGCATAGATAAGGTGAATAGCAAAGGTATTTTTCCAAGGTTAGGGGAGTTCAAAACTAAGGGGCACATTTTTGAGAGGAAAAAGATTTAAAAGGGACCTCAGGGGCAACTTTTTCACACAAACCGTGGTTTCTATGTGGAACTGCCAGAAAAAGTGATCGATGCGGGTACAGTTACAAGTCATTTAAAAGTCATTTGGATAGGTACATGAATGGGAAAAGTTGGAGGGATATGGGCCAAACTCAGACAAGTGGGGCTAGTTTTAGTTTGTGAAATGTATTTGGCATGGATGAGTTGGATTGAAGGGTCTGTTTCTGTGTTGTATGACTCTATAACTCAATATAAAATTTATCTTAATAAAGTTTTAACTTGCCTTTAAACAATTTTGATAAACAAACAATTATTATTAAACTTGAAAGAAAGTCATAAACACACAACTCAGAAATTGTGGCCAACTTATATGTTCAGCTTACATCTGTCATGACTGGAGTAAACTCAGGACAACATATCGCATTCAAGTCAAAGAAAAATACTGCAGATATTAGAGATCTGAAATTAAAAAAAGCAAGCGCTGAAGAAACTCAATATCTGTGGAGAAATAAGCAGACCTAAAGTTTAGAGTTCAATATGACTTCTTTGAAAGGAGTCTTGGTGGAGGAGAGAGAGGCTGTAATCAAAATGAGGACAGAGCTCATGGTCTGGATTACTGGACTCCACGTTGAGTCCTGAAGACTGTAAAATACTTAAACAGAAAATGGGAGCTGAGGGCAGAAATGTCAGTGTGAGAGTAAGTTCAAAGTCAGGCATTAGACAGAGGCTTGGAGCTTTAAAGACAATGATAGCATTCATGATTTATAGTACTTTAATCCACATAAAGATAATTTAATGAAAAGATCAGGTTATTGTGAATGCAACAATAAATGGTGTTTGACTTATATTCATCGCACCTTTTGAGCATGAAGTTTAAAATTGTGATAAATGGGGTTGGATATGATTCTAAAGAGTTTATGAAACTAAGTTAGACAGTTCTTCGGGAACAGGGACCTAACCCAATATGTGTCAAGGACAGCAGGGACGGCCTGAAGAGTGAATGGAAAATTGGTTTTACAATTGAAGTTTATATCTGGAGAGTAAACATTAAAAGCCATTAACTTATTTTGGTTCAGGAGAATCAAGCATTAATTTTAGTTTAAGAAACACTAGCAGTTTGGAAGTGATCTGAGTGGGCTCAGAATAAAATACAGATTCCATAGTTCAGTGCGGCGAAAGCACAGTTAACGCAATAGAAAGGTTTAGCTTACGGAACTTCCAAATCAAGAGAGATTGGTTGGAAATCTTTAGGTTTGTGATATTCATGTAAGACGATTTCACAGTTCACCGGAAGGAACTGGAGAGAATCAGTTGAACTGAATCGATTGTTATAATTTCATTGGGTTGAGTCTCTGTAATGAATAGTACCAGGAAATGGGGTAAGATTTTGTTTTGCTCCATGTTTTAAGAACTTTCAAACTGTGGTCTGTATTTAGATACAAAAAGTGTGGCGCTGGAAAAGCACAGAAGGTCAGGCAGTATCCGAGGAGTAGGTGAGTTGATGTTTCGGGCATAAGCCCTGCACCAGAAATGTGGAGGTGGGGGAGGGGAGATGAGGAAACTGGTGAAATCGACGTTGATGCTGTATGGTTGGAGGGTCCAAAGGCAGAGGATTTTTCCTCCAGGTGTTGGATGGCTTGGATTTGGTGGTGGAGGTGGCCCAGGACTTACATGTCCTTGGTGGAGTGGGAGGGGGAGTTGAAGTGGTTTGCCACAGAGCAGTGGGATTGTGTGTGTGTCCCAGAGATATTCTCTGAAACGTTGCCACCGCAAGGGGTGTAAAACCTGCGCCCACACCTCTCCCTCACATCCATCCAAGGTCCCAAAGGATCCTTCCACATTCGGTAGAGATTTTCCTGCACATCCAAACGCCTCATCTATTTATCTGTTTCCTCTATTTAGATAACCTGGTTTGCTATTATTTTGTGTAATAAACTTCTGCTCTATTGTTAAATAAACTACGCAGCCTCATGTAGTTATGTTTTAATGACTGTTTTCCACATTAGCTAAGTCTTTTAAAAATAGTCTATCAAGCCAGACTTGATTCTGGGATCTGACTTATCTGGTAGTGACATCAGCTGGGATCATAACAAGATATGCATTTTGAGTTGTTTAAAAGTCTGTTTTACATTACAAATTTCAGGTATAGAGAAATAAATGAGTCCAGCAATTTAATTTGCTAATTTTTCCAACTTTTTTTATTCCATGTTAAAAATCACATAACACCAGGTTATAGTCCAGCAGGTTTATTTGGAAGTACAAGCTTTCAGGTAGCTAGTGATGCAGGATCATAGGACACAAAATTTATAGTAAAAGATCAAAGTGTCATACAATTGATGCGATGTATTACACATTTCAGAGGAAAACAAACAATCGCTTAATTAAATCCCCAATATGCAAATTCAGAATCTGTAATAATGCGATTAAAGCAGAAATCAGTCCCACAAGGAATACGATGAATTACATGGAAGAACTCCCCTGTTTTTATAAAACAGAACCCATTGGAAACAGATAAAGTCGCCATAATCCCAGGGGCAATAGGGCTGTTCTTGAGACCTTCATGATGAGATTAACCAGTACAGGAACTGAACCCACATAGTTTGCATCACTCTGCATTGTAAACTGGTCATTCGGCTAATTAAACTAACCAAGCCCATTGGAAGCAATGTTATCACTGATCTCCAGAAGACATAGATAAAATGTTTCAGGTGATACGTACGCAAGATTTCTTTTATTTCCTTGTGTTTGATTCTGAATTTAGGAAACAGGAAAACCAATTCACAAACTTGCAAAGCAACAGAAAATATACCACAACCCCCCTTTCACTGTTTTATCACGCAGCATTGCCCTTTGATGTGAAGGCCACTGCTTGTCACTGGCCACGCGGATGTTTCCTTTCTTCCTGGTGGTGGAAATTTGAATAAAGATTCATGCACCTTGTGTCTTTCGCTGTGTCTCACACCTGCACACACACATGGGCGCTAGGGAAAAAAATAAGTACTACCACAGTTAGGCGATAGTGTGGGGGTAACAGGGAGAAAAAAAATAAACAGGAGTGCCAGAGCTTCTGTTACTCTGAGAGCTGGCTCTGAGGAAGCTAAGCTGAACCACTGTGAAGTATTATGCACGTGTAAATAAAGGATGACTTGGTGACGGGCTGCCACCCTCTGTGAGGAAAAAAAGAAAGAAAAACCACAACTAACATCAAAATACATCTCTACTTTGTCCCTCAAAACCAGGATGATAATTACTTATGGCAAGAACCTGTAAGAGGAGTCCTTTAACATGGGGAAACTGTAGCTATAGCTACCACAGGGTTCAGGGTGACTAGCAAACTCACATTTTCCATAGGCATATCAATCAGATGGATCTATTGATTGATAGTCAAACTGTTTGGCCACATTGCCACACATCTGCCATGACCATCGTAGTTGAGGTGGGACCCGAACTCAGATATGGGGATTGTGTTATAAGACCCGCCTCCCAACTCCCACCCACATATATGTACTGCTGTTGGAGATGTGACTTAATAAGGAAATGTGTCACTCAGACTCAAAGTAGCAGTAGATGATCTCATTAATATACATAGCATAGATAATTAGATTAGATTAGATTCCCTACAGTGCGAAAACAGGCCCTTCGGCCCAACAAGTCCACACTGACCCCCTCGAAGAGCAACCCACCCAGACCCATTCCCCTACTCATGCACCTATCACTATGGGCAATTAAGCATGGCCAATTCACCTAAATTGCACACCTTTGGACTGTGGGAGGAAACCGGAGCACCCAAAGGAAACCCACGCAGACATAGGGCAAACTCCACACAGACAGTCACCCGAGGCTGGAATCGAACCCGGGTCCCTGGTGCTGCGAGGCAGCAGTGCTAACTACTGAGCCACTGTGCCACACTCTTCGGAGGTTCGGTGTGAAATGGTTGGGCTGAAGGGCCTGTTTCCACACTGTAGGGAATCTAATCTAATCTAATCTGTTAATAATTATTTTGTCCACAAATCTATTAAGCAAATCATTTATTTTCAATTAAGCATTCCAAATTAGTGACAGTGCTTGGAGTTTTCCAGAGATAAGGAATAGACCAATGAAATCTTAACTGCAGAAAAAAAAGTCATTATTTTTTACGAGTATGATGGTTCTTCAGGTGGCAATTAAAGCTTTTGAATGCTCAGGCATACAAATAAATCAGCTTAATGTCACAGAGAAAATGTAACTGTTATTCAGGTCCTTATTCAGTTATTGCACACTTTATAAATAATGTGAAGTCTGTAAGGCTCTTAGATACTGATGTTCTTACCAATAATCTAATTCTAAAAATTGAACCAATCCAAACTAGAGACCCAGACAGATACTCGGTGACTATGGCAAGGACTGAATGACATCACAGGTTCTAAAAAGAGACAGTGCTAGATAGCAGACGATGTCACATCCCTCCCAGATCGTCTCAACGACTTCTATGCTCGCTTTGAGCAGAATTTCGGCTGGGACTAGAGAGAGTACCAGGCCATGCACTCAGAGCATATGCAGATCAACTGGCAGACGTCTTCTTGGACATCTTCAACCTCTCCCTGCAGCAGGCCACTGTCCCTGCCTGTTTCAAGAGGCCAACATCATCCCTGTGCCTCAGAAGGCTCATGCAGCATGTCTTAATGACTACCGCCCAGGGGCCCTAACGTTGGTGGTCATGAAGTGCTTTGAAAGGCCGGTCATGGCATTAGTCAACTCCAGCCTCCCCACTACACTTGACCCACTCCAATTTGCCTATCGGACCAAAAGATCCACATCAGATGCCATATCACTTTCCCTTCACTCCTTCCTAGAACATCTTGACACCAAGAACAGCTACATAAGAATCCTACTCATTGACTACAGTTCAGCCTTCAACACTATTATCCCCTCAAGACTGATTTACTAAACTTAGTGATCTCAGACTGAGCCCCACTCTCTGCAACTGGATCCTCAGTTTCCTGACCCACAGGCCACAATCAGTGAGGCTTGGGACAATATTTCATCCTCACTAACACTCAACACTGGACCCCCTAGGGGTGCGTACTCAGCCCCTTACTGTACTCATTGTATACCCATAACTGTGTCGCCAAATACGAAACTAATGCCATTTTCAAGTTTGCTGATGACACCACCATAGTTGGTCGAATCTCAGATGGCGACGAAACAGACTACAGACAGGGGGTCAAAGATCTGGAAAAATGGTGCACTGAGAACAATCTAGCACTCAATGCTGGCAAAACCAAGGAACTTTTTATTGACTTTCGGTGGGATGTTACTCCTCCCTCCTACACATTAACAGCACAGTGGTGGAACGAGTGGAGAGGGTCAAGCTGGTGGGAGTAGGCATCCACAACAAGCTTTTTTGGACTCTTCATGTGGACACACTTGTTACAAAGGCCAACAACGTCTCTTCTTGCTCAGACAGCTGATAACATTTGGCAAGACTGTGAATGTCTTTGCCAACATTTATAGGTGCGCCATCGAGAGCATTCTGTCTGGATGTATCACTACCTGGTATGGCCACTGTACCATTCAAGATCAGAGACGGTTACAGAGAGTGGTGAACTCAGCCCGGATAATCACAAAAGCCAACTTCTAATTTACAGAATCCATCTACCAGGCCCGCTGTCAAGGAAAGGCCACCAGCATTCTCAAAGATCCATCCCATCCTGGCAATGCTTTTCTACAACCTCTACCATCGGGGAGAAGGTACAGAAGCCTGAACACACGCATCAGCCGGTTTCGAAACAGTTTCTACCCTACTGTTGTTAGAATACTGAATGGACCCACAAACTCTTAACATTCGCCTGTACCTGTGTTTTTATTTTTGCCACTGTTTACCTATTATTTACTTATCTATGCTGCTTAACTCTGTGATCTGCCTGTATTGCTCACAAGACAAAGATTTTCACTGTGCCTCGGTACACATGATAATAAATTCAATTTAATGCAATAAATCTAAAATTATACAAGTAATACTGCCAAATTATTGCATGCACATGTTCTCTAATTTTTAATATCTAGGATTTTGTTTAATAAAATGTTCACTTTCTCATTCATGTGAAAACTCCCAATGACTGAATGGGTAAGTGTGCCATATAGAGTTCACAGAGTCATAGAGTCCTACAGCATGGAGACAGGCCCTTCGGCCCAAACCGGTCCATACCGACCAAAATGTCCATCCATGCTAACCCCATTTCCCTGCACTTGGCCCATATTTCATTCAACATTTCCCATTCATGTATTTAAGTTCTGGCTCAGATTATTTAAGAGTGCAGATTTATTGGGGGGGGAGCTTTTGTGATGATGCCGCTCCTTTAACAAGATTATGCTGTCCTTGGTTTTTTTCAAAGACGGGTTGTAAAAGGCAGAGGTTCTGATTTGTCTGACCAGATCATATTTATCAATAAATCCTCTTGCCACTCTTTACCTTGTATCCAGTTACCAATACACCTCACAGGAATCAATCTTAATATGTGTGCAACGCTGGAACAGTAGAAGAGAGAACATTTAAGCAAATAAATCTAATATAGTTATGCTCAGGAATGTACATACAAAAGGCAATTTGTACTCATCCAGTGTTATGCACACAGAGAGTTCTAATCGAGTCATGTTGGATCTGACCCTTAATAATGTCCATCCCTGTACTTCCAAACTATCAGAAAATAATGATTAAAAATAAGAATCTTGCCCTAACTCATGGGAATTAAGACTAATTGTAACCCTACACTATCTGACTGGGAATTCAACTATAAAACTTGCATTTAGATAGTGTAAATGTCCATAATGGTTCACAGTGGAATAAACATTTCTCTTGTATTCTTTTATCCTAATTATAAAACTCAAAATGCTAATCACATTTATTATAAACTTATTTATGTACACTCGAATTTGCCTCAATGGTGGACACCTGCCTCAAATACGGAACATGGTCAGTTTAAGTCCCCCATGTGAAACTTGACAAAATCTCAGCTCACTTCAGTATTACATTGTCAACAGTGCCATCTTTTGGATGATAGTTTAAATTAGTGTATAAATTGACCCTCTCAAGTGAATATAAAATTTCCTATGTGAAGAAGAGGGCAGTTCTCTTGGTGGCTAGATCACATTAATTCTTCAGCCAAGATTCCCGGAATATGCGTGTCATAGGCTGGGGCAGCAAGAATTGCCCATCCCTACACCACACTGAGAGTCAACCTCATTACTGTGGGTCTGGAATCACATATAGGCCAGACCAAGTAAGGTTGATAGTTTCCCCACTAAAGGATAATATTGAACATAATGAGATTTCCTGACAATTGACAACAGCTCATGGTCATCATTGGACACTTAATTTTACTGAGTTCAAATTTCACCATTTGCCATGATGGGATTTAAACCCAGGTGCCCAGAACATTGTGTGGGTCTCAGCATTAATAGTCTAGCACTAGGACTAACACCACTAGGCCATGGCGACCCTTGATATGTTATCATTTAAAGTAAAGTCATCATTGTTCTATCAGACCATTAGAGAGAGATGACAGGTGGTAGTTTAACCTGAGGGTCACCACACCTCAGGCAAGGGGAGAGGTTGAGAAGGGAAGTCCTTCACACTAACCTTAACCAGTACAAGAATTAAACCCACCCCATAGTAAGAGTAACAAAAAGATGGGGTACTGGGCTAATGGTCGGATACTTGGTAGTGTGGATGAGCAGAGGGATCTTGGTGTCCATGTACACAGATCTTTGAAAGTTGCCACCCAGGTAAATAGTGCGGTGAAGAAGGCATATGGCGTACTGGCTTTTATTGGTAGAGGAATTGAGTTCCGGAGTACTGAGGTTATGTTGCAGTTGTATACGACTCTGGTGCGGCCGCATCTGGAGTATTGTGTGCAGTTTTGGTTGCCATACTATAGGAAGGATGTGGAGGCACTGGAACGGGTGCAGAGGAGGTTTACCAGGATGTTGCCTGGTATGGTAGAAAGAACTCAGCGAGTCATGAGTTCATGGAATGCCCTACCAGTAGCAGTGGTGGACTCTCCCTCATTATGGGCATTTAAGCGGGCATTGGATAGGCATATGGAGGATAGTGGGCTAGTGTAGGTTAGGTGGGCTTGGATCGGCGCAACATCGAGGGCTGAAGGGCCTGTACTGCGCTGTATTCTTCTATGTTCTATGATGGGGTCAATCTGCATTGCTGAGTTAACTGACCCCTAGGTGTGGCTCACTGACTGCCCATCCCTAACTGCCTTGCAAAGGTGCTGGTGAGCTGCAATGTCTTGAATCACTGCAGTCCATTTAGTGTAGGTACCTCTACAATTTTGTTCAGGCAGGAGTTCTAGGATTTTGACCCAGTGACAGTAAAGGAATGGTGATGGCTTGGAGAGGAACTTACTGGTGGTGGTGTAGCCTTGTATCTACTGACCTTGTCCTGTTCAATCGTAGTGGCTGTGGGTTTGGAAGATGCTATCTAAGGAGATTTGATGAATTGTTCTGGTGCATCTTGTAGGTGGTAGAGTCAATGGTGGAGGGAATGAGTATTTGAGGATCTAGTGCCAAGCAGATTGTTTTGTCTTGGATAGTGTCAAGCCTCTAGAGTGTTGTTGGAGTTGCACTCATGCAGGCAAGTGGGGAGTATTCTAACACATGTCTGACATACGCCTTGTAGATAATGGACAGGCTTTGGACAATCAGGAGATAAGTTATCAGCAGCAAAATTCCTAACATTGGACTTACTCTTGTCGCCAAGATATCTATATAGCAAGTCCCATTAACTTTCCTAAGGAACCCTCAGGATGTTTGTTGTGGGGAATTCAGTGAGGGTATGCCATTGAATGTAAAGGGGGAGATACTCTCTTGTTGGAGATGGTCATTACCTGGTACCTATGTGGTATGAACATTACTTGCCACTTTACAGCTCCAGCCAAAATACATTCTGGGAATAATCTGGGAAATTACAGGTCAGAGAGCGTTACATCAGTGATAAGGTAATTATTGGATAAGAAACTTATGGATAGGATTACACCCATTTGAAAATTATGGACTTATTTATAGGCAGCATGAGTTTGTGCTGGGGAGGTTGTGTCTCACAGAACGTGCTTTTTTTTGAGGAGATGACAAAGATGATTGATGAGGGTAGAGCAGTGGATTTTGTCAACATGGATTTTAGCAAGGCCTTTGACCAGGTTCCTCATGGCAGGCTGACAGAGAAGGTGAAGTCACATGGAATGAGTTGGAAAGGTGCATACTGAACTGAACTGGCTTACTCATAGAAGATAGAGTTTGCAGTGGAAGGGTTTGCAGTGAAATATTCCTGATGAAGGGTTTGTGCCCAAAACATTGACTCTCCTGCTCCTCGGGATGCTGCTTGACCTGCTGTGTTTTTCCAGCTGCATACTTTTTAATGTTTACATGAGTATGCAAGGCATGGATAAAATGGATACTTGGAATTTTTTTACCAGGGTAGAAATGTCAATTACTTAAGGGACATAGGTTTAAGGGAAATGGGGAAAGTTCAAAGGAGATGCAAGTTTTTACATAGAGGATGGTAAGTGCTTGGACTGCGCTGCCAGAGGAGGTGATAGAAGCAGATATAATGGCAACATTTAAGAGGCACCTTGACAGACACATGAATAGGTAAGGAGTAGCAGGATATAGACCACATAGAGGCAAAAGATTTTTAGTTTAGTACGGCATCATTTGCTGGCGCAAGCTTTGTGGGCTGAAACGTCTTCTCTTGTGCTGTACTGTGCTTTGTGTGTTCAGTCCAGCAGCTCGGCCACATTCAGTCATGGGCTTGGTCCCACCACAGCTAAAAAAAACCTGTATTCCTGCAGTCCCAGGATTGTGCCATGGTCAGTCCTACAGGTCAGATGCAACCAGCCCAGGGATTATTGTCTGTCAAGGTGTTGTGGAGGTATTAGTCAAGAGGCTGAGCCAAGTTTTGTAGTGAGACAACAGGAGGACCTTAGTATGATGACAATGAGGAATTGAAAAACAATGGTGATACATGAACAGGAGAGGTAACAACATGTCCCCAGTGAATAGGAAAGGCAGAAGGCAGGTAGGAAGGCTCTTAGTACCAAAATGGGAAACTAGGTACGGGCAATAAATGCAGTTTCGTTGTCATTGCCCACATTCCTCTTTAATGCATTCAGTGGTCACAAATCAACACTCAATATCTACACAGCTATTGAAGAAAATCAATGATCACAAAAAGAATTTAGATTGGCACCAAAGAAAAATAAACTTGCAGTTCTCTGTGGATACAACAGGGTGAATGGGATCAATGGGATGGGTATGCAGAGAGCTGGCATGGGCTTGACAGACCTACTGTCGCCTTTCCATTCTGTAATGATTTTGTGGTTTCTAGATTTATTTCCAAAAATTAGGATCACTTCTCTAATTTCAATAATACTACATTCTCAGATCTACTCAATAACAATTGAGTACAAAGTGAGTATGAAAAGTTTTTTGTTTATATAGTTACACACCAACAAAATAGACTTTGTGAATTGATTAAAGGGCTAGTTTCCATGCTGCCAGTCCTTACTGGATAGTGTTGAGTTTCCATCCTGACATGGTTCAAATTCCTGAAAATGAAAATTAGAAAGGTCAAATGGAACATGTGAATCTTTTGATTTGGTAAGTTTTTTTTCCCTTTTCCCATCCAGACAAAGGCACAGTTGTTTAGAAGGTGGGAAACCTTGGTAACTGAATCCAGTGGCCGTTCTTCACATCTGAACCAAGACATTTGGTCTTGGCAGATAATTCTAAGGCAGATAGCATGACAAATGAACTCAGCCTGGTCTCACCTGACATCCACACATTACATTTTCTAGCAGGGTTAAATAGTTAGTAAGCAGGAATACTTTTTCTTTTTTAAATTTGAATTAATGAAACTTGCTGAGATCAGTTAACAATTCACAAACCAAAGTTGTAACCTGCAACCTACTGTTCTCCATGGTTCAGTTATCTACTGCCTTAAGTAGCTGAGCATACCTAACCCCTTACTGACATGGTGTGTAAAGTAACATTTTTCTTTGGATAAGACAATGACTTGTTAACAGGAAGCAAAGAATAAACGGGTCTTGTTTTAATTCATTTCGGGATATGGCCATCACTGGCTGGGCTAACATTTCATGCTCATCCCTGTGTGTCCTTGAGAATTTGACGGCGAGCTGCCTTTTTGAAGCACTGTAGTCCATTTGGTGTCGGTACACCTAGAATGCTGGTTAGGCCAAAGTTTTGACTCCATGACAGTGAAGGAACAGCGATTATATTTCTAAGGCAGGATGGTAAGAGAATTAAAAGAGGACTTGGAGGTGATGGTGTTCTCATGGATTTGCTGTCCTTGGTTTTCCAGACTGTAGTGATTGTGAGTTTGGAAAGTGTAGTCTAAGCAGCCATGGTGAATTGTTGCAGTGCATCTTCTAAGTGGTATACACACAGCTGCTACTGTGTTGGTGGTGGAAGGAGTTAATGTTTGAGAATGTGGAGCTGATCAAGCAGACATTTTTATTAAGATGGTGTCAAACATTGAGTATTGTTGGAGTGTATTCATTTAATAGACAATAGGTGCAGGAGTAGGCCATTCTGCCCTTCGAGCCGGCACCACCAATCAATATGATCATGGCTGATCATCCTTAATCAGTATCCTGTTCCTGCCTTATCTCCATAACCCTTGATTCCACTATCCTTGAGAGCTCTATCCAACTCTTTGTTAAATGAGTCCAGAGACTGGGCCTCCAC
>NC_057717.1:107507649-107546761 GCF_004010195.1 Chiloscyllium plagiosum | reverse complement strand
CTTAAGTTCACGTCCTTCAGCCACTGTTACCTCAGGGAGATTGCTTGTGTCTTCCCCAGTGAGCACAGATCTGAAGTACCAATTTAACTCTTCTGCCATTTCTTTGTTCCCCATAATATATTCCCCATTTTCTGTCTTCAAGGGCCCAATTTTAGTCTTAACCATTTTTTTGCCTTTCACATATCATCTAAAAAAGCTTTTACTATTCTCCTTTATATTTTTGGCCAGTTTACCTTCGTATCTCATTTTTTCTCTGCGTATTTCCTTCTTAGTAATCCTCTGTTGTTCTTTACAAGCTTCCCAGTCCTCTGTTTTCCCACTTATCTTTGCTATGTTATACTTTTTCTCTTTTAACTTTATATGTTTCTTAACTGCCCTCGTCAGCCACGGCCACCCATGCCTCCTCCTAGGATCTTTCTTCCTTTTTGAAATGAAGTGATCCTGCAACTTCTGCATTATACACAGAAATATCCGCCATTGTTCCTCCACTGTCATCCCTGCTAAGGTATTGCACCATTGAACTTTGGCCAGCTCCTCCCTCATAGCTCCATAGTTCCCTTTATTCAACAGAAATATTGTCACTTCCGATTGTACCCTCTCCCTCTCAAATTGCAGATTGAAGCTTATTGTATTATGGTCACTACTTCCCAATGGCTCCTTCACTTCGAGGTCCCTGACCAATTCAAGCAAGTGTGGATAATTCCATCACACCCTGGCCTATGTCTTGCAGAAAATTGACAGGCTTTGGGAAGTAAGGTGGTGAGTTACTCACTGGGACATTCCTAGACTATGACCTGCTCTTGTAGACACTGTACTTATATGACTCGTCCAGTTTAGTTTCAACTCTGACTCTCCAGCATCTGCAGTCCTCACTTTCTCCCAATTTTCCACATTGTCAGGCTGACGCAAGTATTGTACTTATCAAGCTTCAGACCTAACAGTCTCTCCAACACCAATTCCTGACAAATATAAATTCCCTTAAGTTCAGGTCCTTCAGCCACTGTTACTTCAGGGAGATTGCTTGTGTCTTCCCCAGTGAACACAGATCTGAAGTACCAATTCAATTCTCCTGCCATTTCTTTGTTCCCCGTAATATATTCCCCTGTTTCTGTCTTCAAGGGCCCAATTTTAGTCTTAGCTCTACTGAAAAAGAATGGTTGGGGGCATGGCAATTTCTGGAGCATGTGTCTTCAGTATTATCGACAGAATGTCTGTTCTTCACGGTACCCAGAGACTTCAGATGTTTCTTGCTATCAAATGAAGTGAATTGAAGGCTGGCAATCATGACACTAGAGACCTCTGGCGGAAGCTGAGATATATTGTCAACTTGGGTTGGCAAGCAGTAATTACAAAGTACCATCGGGACCACAGCTAATGCTTCAACTGTTTACAAACCATATTAATAACTTGGATGACAGAATCCAATGTCGAGAGTGTGTTGCTGGGAAAGCACAGCAGGTCAGGCAGCATGTGAGGAGCAAGGGAATTAACGTTTTGGGCATAAGCTCTTCATCATTCTATTCCTGATGAAGGGCTTATGCCCGAAAAATCAATGCTCCTGCTCCTTGGATGCTGCCTGATCTGCTGTGCTTTTCCAGCAACACACTCTCGACACTGATCTTCTGCATCTGCAGTCCTCACTTTCTCCTCCTGACAGAATCCAATGCAATGTTGCCACATTTAATAGCAGGCGGGGAATTTGTGAAGAAGATACAAGATGGCTGCAAAGAGATAGGTTAACTGAGTGAGTAAAAGTTTGACATATGGACTCTCCTGTAGGAAAATATGAACTTGATCATTTTGACAGGAAGAACACAAACACAGTATTGTTTAAATGGAGAAAGACTGCAAAGCTCTGCAGGACAGCGAGATCTGGAAGATCCTGGTGCATGAATCACAAAAGGCTAGAATGAAGGTACAATGATAACTGGGAAGGCAAATAGAATGTTGTTGTTTATTACAGAAATAATGTAGTACACAATGAGGGATGTTTTCCTTTAGTTATACAGCGCCTTAGCAAGACCATATCTAGGGAATTGTGCTCTTGTTGTTGTCGTTATGAAGTTTATTGAGATTAGTAAGCACTTTGTGATTTGTTGGGTGGAACTTAATGAAGGACAGGATGAGGGCAGTAATGTTCTTGAGGAATTGGCATTTATGTGGAATGAAGCTAAGGAGGTCTACACAGATCATACTGGAAAAGTCAATTCAAGACAAGTGTGACATTTATGTGCATTGTCTATCTGAATCCTCAATTATACTCACCCAAAATAACTGTGATTATATGGAATTCACAAGTGTATGGAACCCCATGTTTGAAATCTCTAGCAGGGGCTGAACAGCATAGATTGGTCTTGCTAATGTTAATGGCAAAAATATTTTGTTTATCCACAACTTGACCATACATCAGCCATCACTCACGATTGAAATCAAGGGTGAAGGGAAGACATAAAAGTGTAAATTAGCCTTTATATGAAAATTGGCTCCAAGGTTATTTCTTAGGTACAGCTTAATATTGAAAATTACAGGCCCACCTGGAATCAATGCCTAGAGTCACAGTTTTTAAATATCTCTAACGTAGATCACTCACCTCATTTATGTTGTCATTTTTTGCCACTTCTGAAATATAACAGAAATATGATTTTGAGTGAACATGCTGGTGTGTAAATTTGTTAAAAAAAAAAGACTTCACAAATATAGAAGGTATACTTTACACTTAGAAAATTAATGGATCAGCAGCACTGACTGTAAGCAAGCCTAGATAGTTCTTTTTATGGGTAACTAGAACACCTATAGATTAATTTCATATTATATTCATTGTCATTAGCCAGCAAGACACCATCTTATACAATCATTGCAAATTTGAAACCATCTTGATTTATCTGTTTTTTAATTACTCACATATAATAAATTTTGTTCCAGAATTAGCAAATAGCCAGAAATACATGACTGACCAAATAATATATCACAATTAGGTTTTAATTGAAGAAATATTCAAAGTATTCAACTAGTTTTATTAAGGTCTTAAAAGCTGTAATTTTGAAGCTTGCAGTTAAAAGTCCTAATTTGCCAGTTAAGATTCCGTTTATTAGGAACAGCAGGAAGTCAGATAAAATGTGCATAGCTCAACTTCATTCTAGCTTTGACCATCTCAATGATGAAACCAACCAGTAGACAAGGTTGATAGCAAGAAGCACAATGTATCAATATCTGTTTGAATGGATAATATTCCCTGGCAGTGAAACTCCAATTTAAAGAAAGCAGAAATTAAACTGACCAGCTATGAAATTGTATAAACATGGTTTGAGATGACGTCTTGATAAATTAAAGTTTTGAGCAACATTTTTTGAAGTTAGTTGCTTGCAAAGGCAAAATTTGAAAGATCTAATGTAAATGAAGCACTTTGAGGAATCTAAAACTGTACATCAACCTGATCATCAATCTGTCAAAAACAGGGTATGATATAAATACACATCAGGTTTGAAGCTGAAAACATTGATGTATATTTATATCATACCCTTTTTTTTAAAATAATAATTCTCTTTTAATTTTCAATTTGAGAATTCAACTTTGGCTCACACATATACTTGTGAGAACAACATTTATTTGTTTTGATTAGGTTAATTTCAGTAATTAATTCTCAAATTAATTCCATAATCAAGAACTAAATGAAATTTCTAGCAGGGTCTGAACAGCATAGATTGGTCTTGCTAACATTAATGGCAAAAATATTTTGTTTATCGACAACTTGACCATACATCAGCCATCACTCATGACTGAAATCAAGGGTGAAGGGAAGACATAAAAGTGTAATATTAGCCTTTATATGAAAATTGGCTCCAAGGTTATTTCTTAGGTTAATTCCATAATCAAGAACTAAATGAAATTAACATCTTCAATATATTAAACAACCTTGTAATTTCTGACAAACTAGCAGAACAAGATAAAAAGACCAGACATTTGATTTGTAAACTATTAAAAAAGTAAAATAATTAAAAAATTGTATCACAAGAGATAGACTAACGATCAGACAGATAGGCATCAAAGCAAAACACATTTCACAATACAAAAAAAGTTTGCTTGCATCCCAATGGAAAATTAGCATGTTGCAGTCTCAATGTTGAATGAAAGTAGTAACTGGTTTCACTGTGATATTACTTTTACTGAAGGAAAAATCAAAAGTAAAATATGGAAATCAGCGGAAGGGAGACATCTCTTGACATTTAGCACTTATTTCTGTCCTACTCAGGATTATGGTATAAGAAATAATAAGAATCAAAATAAGGATCAAATGATCCCACAATTAGAACAGCTGTTAGGAAAAGGAGAAAAAGCCCTGTTTAAAAGAAGCGACTGATTTAAAACTATGGATCCAAGGTAAACAGATGCTAATGTAACAGCATTCCTGTGGCATCAGCAATTTTACATGTGTGCCAATGCAAACACAGCTATGGCTAAGAAATAGGAGGTTAAACAAAAACTAAAAATGAGCAAGAAAATTAATTCTTAAGACTGATTTACAGGTTGCTAGGGAGTACTGTATACTAAGAGAAAGTATCAGTGAACAACAGTCTAAGGACGATCACATATTGTTAACTGAATATAGAAGTGACAAGGGAGATTCAAAAGACGTGGATTGTTCTTGTCAGTTTTATGCCCATCACAGATGTAAATGTCAATTTGCAAATGGTCAGGTATGTCATCACCAGTAACAACAGTCGAAGCTGGGGATTTCCCTCACGTGTTTCTAAGAAGTAAGTAGTGATGTTGTGCTATTGCCACTGGACTATTAGTCCAGCAATGCAAATAATGCTTTGGTTTGAATCCCACCACAACAATTCAATAAATTCTTGGAATTAAAAGTCTAATGATGACTGGGAACCCACCGCCATAGAAATCCATCTGGTCCACTGATGCCCCTTTTGGGAAGGACAAGTCCTTACCTGGTCTAGTCTACATTTGACTCCTGACCTACAGCAATGTGGTTGACACTTAACTGCTATCTGAAATGACCTAAGAATCCATCAGTAGTTTATCAACCACTAAGAAGTTTCAGAAAAGGGATGAAGTCAGAATGACCACCTGGTGTCAACCGAAGCATTGGAAACGACAATAGGAAACTCAGCCCTGCCAGCGAAAAAAGTCCTCCTTACAACATCTGGGGATGAGTACCAAAATTGGGAGGGGTCCTTTCCTGCAGGCAGGGCTGACCCAGCAGAGGTGGTGGCACAGTGGGATACATTCAGAAGGAAATTGCTTTGGCAGTCCTTAACATTGGGCCCCATGAAATATAATACCTTTGGGTCAAACATATTCAAGGGAAATTCCTGCTGATTACTACATAATATTCTCCTTTGGCTGATGAATCAGTACTCCTCCGTGGTCACCATCAGTTGGAGGAAGCACTGAGAGTGGTAAAAGTGTAGAATGTATTCTGCCCGGTGGATTTCCATGTCCAGCATCACAAGTGACTCAGCAGCAGTACCCATGACCAAGCTAATTGAGTCTAAAGGACTTAGCTGCTAGACTGGGTCTGTGGCTGGATGTGAAGGAACCAACAGAGGCAAAAACATCTTTGACCTGATCCTCACCAATCCACCTGCTGCAGATGTATCTGGCCATGACAATATTGGTCAGAGAGACCAAAACATAAGACTCAGTCTGCCAGATTTTTGTCCACTGACTCATTTTATCTATAGTCCCCTGTAACTTCTTTTTGACTTCTTCACAACATACTTTTCAATCTATGTTGGTGTTGTCTGTGAATATAGCTACCATGCCTTTGCTCCCTTCACTTAAGTAATCAATGTTGTCCTGATGTTGAGGCCCCAGCAAGGATAGCAGCAGGACTCCACTTGTTACATTCTACCAATTAGAGAGATCAATCTATGTATACTCTGTTTTTTGCCAGCCATCCATGTAACAATATTACTGCAACACTATCAGCTTGTATTTTACCCAAAAGGTTTTAATATTGCACTTTAGCAAAAGCCTTCTGGAAATCCAGCTATAGTATGTCCACAGGCTCCCCTTTATTCACAGTGCATTTTATTCCTTCAAAGAACTCCAATAAAATCATTCTACAGGATTTCCCTTTGACAAACCACACAAATTCTTCCTGATTACCTCAAGATTTTCTAAGCGTAGAGCCATAATCTCTTTATGGATCGATTTTAACAACTTCCATGACAGAGATCAAGCTAACTGGCCTACAATATTTCCAGTTTTCTGTATTGCTCCATTCTTGAATAGAGAGGTTATGTATGTTTATTTCCAGCCTGAAGGAAACTTTCTAGGGAATTTCAGAAAAATTAACACCTATGCATTTACATCCTCACTAGTTATCACTTTTAAGACCATAGGATGAAGTTCCTCTGGACCCAGAGGCTTATTAGCCTTCAACTCCATCAATTTGCATTATACTGCTCCTCTTGTAATTGTACTTTTGCTAAGTTTCTCTCCCCTTTCCATCTCCTGATTTGAAATTATTATTGTAATGTTTTTGAAACCTCTACTGAAGACAGAAACAAAATATTTGTTCATATCACCCACCACTTCCTTGTTATTTGCTATTATCTCCCCATTCTCACTCTGCAGAGGACCAACATTTACTTTACTGACACTTTCCTTTTTAAAATATATGTGGAAATTCTTCCTATCTGCTTTGACATTCCTAGCTAGATTCCTCTCATCATTAAATTTTCAGTCATTCTCAGCCATTGGATATATTCTAACCATTCATCTTTGCACATAGAAGATAGAACGGTACAGCACATACAGGCCCTTCGGCCCTCGATGTTGTGCTGACCTTTTATCCTTCTCTAATATCAAACTAACCTACATCCCATACATTTTACTATCATCCATGTGCCTATCCCAGAGTTCCTTAAATGTCCCAAATGTATCTGACTCTACTATCAATGCTGGCAATGCATTTCACAATGCAATCACTCTCTTTGTAAAGAACTTACCTCTGACATCTCCCCTAAACCTCCCTTCAATCACTTCAAAATCATGCCCCCCACTGTGAGAGCCATTTCCGCCCAGGGAAAAAGTCTCTAGCTATCCACTCTATCTATGCCTCTCATTATCGTGTACACCTCTATCAAGTCACCTCTCATCCTTCTTCACTCCAATAAGAAAAGCCCTAGCTCCCTCAACTTTTCTTCATAAGACATTCCCTCCAGTCCAGGCAGCATCTTAGTAAATCTTCTCTGCACCTTCTCTAAAGCTTCCACATTCTTCCTATAATGAAATAACCAGAACTGAACACAATATTCCAAGTGTGGTCTAGCCAGGGTTTTATAGAGCTGCAGCATAGCCTGCAGCTCTTAAACTCAATCCCCCTCCTACTGAAAGCCAACACACCGTATGCTTTCTTAACTCTAACAACTTGGGTGGCAACTTTGAGGGATCTTATGGGCGTGGACCCTAAGAACCTGTTCTTCACACTGCCAAGAATCCTGCCTTTAACCCTGTAATCTGCATTCAAATTTGACCTTCCAAAATGAATCACTTCACACTTTTTCAGGTTGAACTCGATCTGCCACTTCTCAGCCCAGCTCTGCATCCTGTCAGTGTCCTGTTGCAACCGACAACAGCCCTCCACACTATCCACAACTCCACCAATCTTCGTGTCATTTGCAAGCTTACTAACCCACCCTTCCACTTCCTCATCTAAGTCATTTATAAAAGTCACAAACAGCAGATGTCTCAGAACAGACCCTTGTGGAACACCATTGGACATCAAGCTCTGGGCTGAATACTTTCCATCTACTGCCACTCACTGTATTCTATAAGCCAGAATCAACAGCCAAATTTCCCTGTATCCCATGCATCCCTTACTTTCTGAATGAGCCTACCATGGGGAACCTGATCAAATGCTTGCTAAAATCCATACACACAACATGCATTGCTCTACCTTCATCAATGTGTTTTGTCACATGCTCCAAGAATTCAATAAGGCTTGTGAGGCACAACCTGCCACTCACAAAACCATGCTGACTATCTTTAATCAGACAATGCTTTTTCAAGTAATCATAAATACTGTCCCTCAGAATCCTCTCCAATAACTTGCCCACCAGTGACTTAAGACTGACTGGTTTGTAATTCCTGGGGTTATCCCAATTCCCTTTCTTGAACAAAAGATTAACATTTGCTAACTCCAATCATCTGGTACTACTCCAGTGAACATTGAGAACGCAAAGATCATCGACGAAGGCACAGCAATCTCTTCTCTTGCTTCCTGTAGTAACCTTGGGTACATCCTGTCTGGTTCATGTTTTTCAAGATTTCCAGCACATCCTCATTCTTAACATTAACCTGTTTAGGCATATCAGCCTGTTTCATGCTGTCCTCACAAACAACAATGTCCCTCTCACTAGTGAATACTGAAGCAAAGTATTCATTAAGGACCTCCCCTAGCTTCTCCGACTCTAAGCACAAGTTACTTTCACTACCCCTGATCAGCCCTACCTTCACACTGGCCATCCTCTTGTTCTTCACCTAAGTGTAGAACGGCTTGGGATTTTCCTTAATCCTACATGCTAAAGATTTTTCATGTCCCCATCTAGCTATCCTAAGTCCATCCTTCAGTTCCTTTCTGGCTACCTTATAACCCTTTAGAGCGCTGTCTGATCCTTGCTTCTTTAACCTTAAGAAAGCTTCCTTCTTCCTCTTGACTCGACACTCCACATCTCTTGTCATCGAAGGTTCCTTCACCCTTATACATTTTTCCTCAGGTTTGATGCTTTCCTTAACTTCTTTAGTTAATCACAGATAGTTGGTCCTCCCTTTAGTATTGTTCAATATAGTAGGAACGTAAGTATTCTAAATATTCTGAAATATCCCCTTAAATGCTTGCCACTGTATCCCATTCATCTATCCTCTAGCCTAGTATGCCAGTTTGCTTCAGCTTGCTCAGTTTCCATGTCTATGTAGTTGCCCTTATTTAGGTTTAAAATACTAGGTCATAGACCTAATTTTCTCCCTTTCAAACTGAAAGTAAAATTCAGTAGTAGTACAGTTATTGATAGTTACAGGTAGCTTTACTCTGAGGTTAATAATTAATACTGTTGCATCACACAATAATTTAACCTGCTCTCTGGTTGCCTCCAGAAAATGCTGCTCTAAGAAACTATTTAAAAACCTTTCCATGAATTCCTCATCCGGGGTACCAATGCTAATCTGATGTTTCCTGTTTAGATTAAAGTCATCCTTGATTATCGCCTTCCCTTTATCACAAACACCAGAATTTCTTCTTGTATATCTTATCCCACGTTGTGGTTACTCTAAGAGGGCATGTAGACCATTCCCATTGGTGACATCTTCCCCATACTATTTCCCCTCTCCATCCAACCCCATTCTAATCCTGATCTCCTAAACTGAGATCACCTTTAACTGTTACACAAATGTCTTCCTTGATTAACACTGTAACTTCTCCACCTTTACCTAACTTACTAATTTCCTTGCAAATCGAACATCTCTCATTATTCTGATTACAATTTTTGTCATACTTTAGCCATGTTTCTGAAATGGTTGCCGGATCATATTTATTCACTTGAATGTGTGCGATCAATTAATTTTAAGTCAAAAGTCTCACACCAAATGTCATCAAAACAAAAATGTTTTCTAAAATGGAAGATTAAAGTAAACAACAGGTGAACAAAGTAACCTATAACGTAACCTATTATCAAAGAACAATTTATTACTGTACAAATGCAGTTAATCACAGACCAAACACACCCACAGCAAATGGAACCCAAACAAGTTGCCAATAAAGAAGTTAGGTCCCTGTTGAATGGTCAGTGCTGGGGTTCCAATGCAAGAGTGACAGTAGACCAGTCATTCCTTCTGATTTAGAAGGGGAGAACAACAGAGCATGATAACTAACACAGGTTCAGATTCATACGTTGAACATTACGCTGCAGTGAGCAAAGGTTGTGCTCCAAAGAAAGGTTATGATGGCTCTGAAAATGTTATATTCTTCAGTATAGTTAACTGATCACTGCACATGGATTTGCCTTTAAAGGGGGCATAATAGGAGCTTATAAATTGGGTGGGCTTTTCAATTTCTTTTGAGTTCCCTGGGCAACGGTGAGAAATGTGGGAAGATACAATGAAAGTGAAAAAAAATCAGATTCTAAACATCAAGTAAAAAAATGTTGATGTTCCCCTTCAGAATCTTACTAATGAACAGCAATTATCTTTATTTCCATGCATTTGTATACGTTTAATGAATCTCACAAGGAGGTGGTGGTGTAGTGGTGGACTAACAATCCAGAATCCAATGTTCTAGATGCATAGGCTCAAATACCACCATGGCAGATGGTGAAATCTGAATTCAATAAAAATCTGGAATAAAAAGTGAGCTGAATGGTGACCATGTAATCATGTGAAAAACCATCTCATTGACACTTAAACGCTCTTTGGGAAATTTGTGATTAAAGGTGACCTCTGGCCAGTGACAATTTTTTTAAATGGCTTAACAGTACGAATTTGCTACTGCACAATTCTGTATTTTTTGGAAGAGTACCAAGTTAAAAATGGGTGTGTATAATATACGTGTAGGAGACTTACGTTTTCTTTACTTTCTTTACATTCTTTTTTGGAAGAAGGAACCAGGTCAATATCAACAATACAATAAAACTCACGATAACAGCTAAAATAACTGTAAATAAAAAGAGAGAAAGAAATCACAACAAGGGACTTAAATCTAGAAATAGGTAAACCCTGAATCTGATAAATGCACAGAGTAGACATGTTAGTAAACAAAGGAATAATCAAAATATTCTTAATAATGAAAGAGCATACATTAAGACACAGAAGTGGAAGTAAGGCCATTCGGCCCATCGAGTCCACTCCACCATTCAATCATGGCTGATAGGCATTTCAAACTCCACTTACCCGCATTCTCCCCCTAGCCCTTAATTCCTTGTGACATCAAGAATTTATCAATCTCTGCCTTGAAGACATTTAGCTCCCGGCCTCCACTGCACTCTGCGGCAATGAATTCCACAGGCCCACCAGTCTCTGGCTGAAGAAATGCCTCTGCATTTCTGTTCTGAATTTATCCCCTCTAATTCTAAGGCTGTGTCCACGGGTCCTGTGGGGACCAAAACTGGACACAGTACTCCAAATGGGGCCTAACCAGAGCTTTATAAAGTCTCAGTAGCACAACGGTGCTTTTATATTCCAACCCTCTTGAGATAAATGACAACACTGCATTCGCTTTCTTAATCACGAACTCAACCTGCATGTTTACCTTTAGAGAATCCTCGACGAGCACTCCCAGATCCCTTTGTACTTTGGCTTTACGAATTTTCTCACTGTTTAGTAAGTAGTCCATGCTTGTATTCTTTTTTCCAAAGTGCAAGACCTCGCATTTGCTCACATTGAATTCCATCAGCCATTTCCTGGACCACTCTCCCAAACTGTCTAGATCCTTCTACAGCCTCCCCACTTCCTCTCCACCTGTCCACCTAACTTTGTATCATCAGCAAACTTCGCTAGAATGCCCCCAGTCGCTTCATCCAGATCATTAATATATAATGTGAACAGCTGCGGCCCCAACACTGAACCCTGCGGGACACCGCTTGTCACCGGCTGCCATTCCGAAAAAGAACCTTTTATCCCAACTCTCTGCCTAAGCACACTTAGTGTGCTCTAAGTGTACAAAACTTCATTGTTTAATAAGGCTCCTTATCCTGATAGTATACTAGATTCCTAAATCTTGCCATTGGAATTAAAAAAGCTGGTTTTGATTCTTTAATCATGGATAAATGTGTGTCTAAGTGAAAGATTGGGGTACATGAACACTAAAACCCTGGTAAAATACACTTGCAGATATAAATGCAACTGATGCTATACAGACCATGATGACAGAGGAGGAAATTCAATCATTAAAGACTTTCAAAATTAGTAAAGTGGATACATTGGATAAGGCTGTATTGCTCGTAGTTCTATGAGCAGCAGATGAAAAATACCTATACAGCTTATTCAAGAATAACGGTTACCCAATAAACACAATCCGCCGATTCCTAAACAACAAACCCAGACAAGCAGACGTAACACACCCAGAATCTCTAGCCACATTACCATACATCAAAGACATCTTGGAGATGACTACCAGACTACTCTGACCCCTTGGCATCATGGTAGCCCACACACTTAAACAGCAGCTGGTGAACCTAAAGGACCCTTTACAAACAATCAGCAAAACAAATGTCATTTACAAAATACCATGCGAGGACTGTAATGAACACTACATCAGACAGGCCACCAACCAGCCACGAAAAGACATGACCCACCATCACTAGTATCCTTATATACAGATGAAGAAGGACACCACTTTGATTGGGACAACACATCCATCCTCACACCAATTCCTCAAATTCATCAAGATGTTAGGATGGATTTTCCATTGAAATGTAAAGTCAGTAGGTTAATCAGAACATCCTCCATCAAGAACCTTTTTACCTGTAGAGTTAAGTGCACATGAAGGGTGGGTGAATGGCTTAGTCTCTACTGGGGGTTGTGCCAGGATGGAAGTTGAAATTTGCAGTGGTAAACACTGATGGTTGGCTGTCTCGGAGGAAGAAGCAGCCACTGAATTGCCTTCAGAGATATTTTACATTTATTTGTTGATACTCTGTTCCCTTATTATTGGAACCCCTGATTCACTCAACAATGGAAAAACAAGGTCCATTGGAAATCAAACTTAGGATCTTTCAGCAGTGTGATGGCCAGTTATTTGTTTAATAGATTTAATGAACATTGGTGGAGCTGTAAGGAATTTTCATAGTTACCACCTTCTTTATTACTCACTGATAACAATCATTCTGAAGCGTCTTTGCCCAACTATCCAATAATTATTATGCTCAATAGTAGGTCCATGTTCACGCTCATGTCTATGCTCATGTTTATGTTCATGTCTATGTTCATGTTCACGTTCATGCTCACGTTCATGTTCAAGGTTGTGGTGCTTACTAGCCTGCCTCAACTTTTCATCTTCTAAGTCTGAAAATAAACAAAATGTTAGAATGAACATCAATTAAACAATGAACAACATACTACAACAACATGAAGCAGGTATATGATTGTAAAAGATGGTTAAGAAACCAAAACATTTAAAGATAGTTGGAATTTGAAACAATAAATGCTGAAATCACTCAGCAGGTCAGGCAACATCTAAATAAAGACATATTGGCATAAACTTCAATGTAAACTTCACTGTTAATTCCATAGATGTGGTATGACTTGTTATAGAGTCGCAGAGGTGTACAGCATGTAAACAGACCGTTTTGTCCAACTCGTCCATGCCGACCAGATATCCTAACCTAATCTAGTCCCACTTGCCAGCAAATGGTCCATACCCCTTCAAACCCTTCCTATTCATATACCCATCCAGATGCCTTCTAAATGTTGCAACTGTACCAGCCACCATCACTTCCTCTGGCAGCTCATTCCATACACATACCACCCTCTGCGTGAAAAAATTGCCCCTTAGGTCTTTTATATTTTTCTCCTCTCACCCTAAACCTATGCTCTCTACTTCTGGACTCGTCCACCTCAGGGAAGAGACTTTGTCTATTTATCCTGTCCATGCCCCATTTTGGTGTTTAAACCTTGTTGACATTTGAAAATGGTACTTCTGACTTTTGCGAAAAGTCAGTAACTGGAACAAGTTCATATAATTTTGAATTCTGGAAACAGTTTTATGGCATGTTAGAATAGGTCACTAATCTTTTTATATAAGGAATGCCCTGTTCCATGATATATCTGGTTGTTTTGCAAATGATTTGCACATAGTTTTAGTAACTTGATTGGATCAAATAATGCACACACAAACAATAAACAATTAACCAGTGGGACACAAACCGAAATTCCTGGAAAAACTCAACAGGTCCGGCAGGACCGGTGGTGAGAAAGTAGAGTGAATGTTTCAGGTCCAGAGATCCTTCTTCAGAACTGTCAGAGAGAAGCAGAACTTCTTCAGGTAGGCATACTTGGAGGAGATGTGGCAGTGTGTTTAATACAGAAAGCTTTTCCTCCACCGATGATGCAAGACTTGTTGAGTTTTTCCAGCAATTTTGTTTGTGTTTCTGATATCTAACTTTTTTTTAGCTTAGTGATTAATCAATAGGATTGTGCTTATTGGTAATACTTTATCTCAAAGTAATTTATTTCCTTTTCACTCAATTTTCTCCTCTCCTGAAGGTGCTGACCACTTATGGAATATTATTCTTCGATACTTGCAGCTTTCTGGAGCCTTGTACAAAGGACCTTTATTTAATTAAGGTTAGGCAATGACAGAATACTTAATTGCTGACCACCACATCCAAATGTGGCACCAAGACAAAGGAGCATCACTACTGCTGAGACCTGATTCACCAACTGAGCACAGATATTGACCATGGGAACACTTGATTTACATCAATAATTATCAGAGTGGGCAGTGCATTTAGCCACTGTACTTTCTATAGACTTAAAATCCCCTTACATCTGCCTGACACTCTCTCAACCCTCAACCATTCCGGTCAACAAATAATGATTCCAATAATTCTTCCTTTTCCTTTGGGAAATACCTCATCCTACTTTTGATTCACAGGATCTCTGTCAAATGATTCAACAAACAAGTAAATACTCAACTATAATCAACTGTAACATTCAATATTCATACCAAATAAGACCTACTTCACAATACACTGCACAAAAAAGCCTAACATAACAAAGCTAAAGTGCATAATCTGTTTCCAATTTTCACAAAATATCATAGAATTCCATCAAATGTAGTTTAGAATGTGTCAGCTATGGTTCAGTTGTTGGACTCTTGCCACTTGGTTTGAAAGTTATAGTTTCAAGTCCCATTCAGGAGACGCAAGTGTGTTATCTAGGTCTGAACCTCTGATGTAGAACTGAAAAAGCATAGTGGTATCTCTTTATTTTTTATTTTTTTTAATTTTTTTTTTCTTCTTTTTTTCTTTCTTTGGTAGTGCTTATTTTATCCCCAGCACCCATGGTGGATGTAGGGGTACTCCTGTTTTTTTTTCTTTCTTTTTTTTTCCCCCACACTACCACCTAAGTGCAGTAGTGCTTATTTTATCCCCAGCACCCATGGTTTGTGTGTGCAGGTGTGAGACACAGTGGAAGACACAAAGTGCACCAATCTTTATTCAAATTCCACCACCAGGAAGATAGGAAAACACCCGGGTGGCCAGTGACAAGCACTGCCCTTCACATCAAGGGACAGTGCTGTGTGATCAAAACAGTGAAGGGGAGGGTAGGGACTAAATCAAAATAGAATTGGAGAGAGAAATGATGCACTCCACTCCCTGCGGCGCCCACCTCTCCCTGAACAACTCCAGGCTGTTGGTCGACACCGCGTGCTCCTTCTCCAAGGACACCCGGGCTCTAACATAACCGCGGAAGAGGGGCAGGCAAGTGGTATCTCTTTATTGGCTGTGGGCATCATTAGTAAGGCCAGCATTTATTACTCATCTCTAATTGCCTTTAAGAAGATGGTGGTGAGCTGTATTGCTATACTGCGGCAGCATGTGTGGTGTTGACGCATTCAAGTGCTGGTAAGGAGGGATTTCCATGTTTTTGACTCATGGTACAGATCTGAGTTGTTGTGTACAATCTCGCTGTCACTGGTTTTCTACATTACAACAGTAACTACATTTCAAAAATACTTAAATGCAATATCTTGAGGTTGTGAATGCAATAGTAAATAATTTTTTTTCTTGACTCTTGGAAATGTAATGTGTACAGGATGCATCTTATGGCACTTATCTTACTTTTTGTTTAGCATTCATTCACTTTGATCTTACTTGGAGGCCACCAGCCTCTGTATGCTTCATGTTGCTTTCTTAGTGCACTCACTGACTTCAGCACTGACTTATAGACTGCCAGCATCTGTCTACTTTTCATTGCGTTCTGAGCTTACTCACTGACTTCAGCAGACTTTTGCATTGCTTTCTTAACATACACTCATTGACTTCAGCACTAAGTTACAGGCTGCCAGCCTCTCTCTGGGTCACAGTGCTTTTTCAGTGTACATGGTCTTGCATGTTCAGAAACAGTTTGCCAATCTCTGTGGTTTACACAGCTTCTGAATGCAAAGGAAAAGGCAAACAGTTTGTCACAGTGGGAAGCACTGAACAGTCAAGGGCCAGCAAAGGTCCACCAAGTAGCTTGTAACAGCTATGAAAAGGGATTAGGAAAGGGAACTTGCCAGGGACATCAAGATCAATGAGAAGACATTTTATAGTTACTTAAAGGAAAATGGGTATTCAGAAGCTAAGTTGGTCCACTAAAGAGTCAAAGTGGGGACAATGTCAAGGACTATGGGGAAATGTCATACGCGCTGAATAATTACTTTGCCTCTGCATTTACCATAGAACAGGAAGAGAGCTTGTCAGAAGCCCTGAAGAAATTAATAGTAGATCAGGAACAGGAACTGAATAAAACAAATGCAAGTAAAACATTGATAATGAGGAAACTAATGGAATTAAATAGTGACAAATTCCAAGACCTGATAGTTTTGATCTAAGTGTGTTAAAAGAAATAGGGAGCACATTGAAGTTGCCCTAATTATAATCTTTTAGAGTTGCCTTGATACTGCAGCCATCCTCTGGATTGGAAAATTGCATGTGTCACTCTGCTGTTTAAGAAAGGTGAAAAAGGTAAGTCAAGGAACCATAGATCAGTTAACCTAACATCTGTGGCAGGGAAGTTGTTGGAGTCTATAATTAAAAATTGGGTAACTGAAAACCTTGAAAATTCCCGTTAGTCAGGGAGAGCCAGCATGGATTTGTGACAGGTAGGTCATGCCCGACCAACCTCATTGAATCTTTTGGAGAGATGAGTAGGTAGTGGGCAGGGGAATTTCTATGGATGTTGTTTTTATAGACTTCCAGAAGGCATCTGATGAAGTCTCACACAAGAGGCAGTTAACTAAGGTAGAAGCCCACAGACTGAGGGTAAGTTACTGACTTGGCTAGGAAATTTCGTTGAGTGGCAGGTGATAGGAAGTAGTGATAATCAGGAGGTAGTCAAATTGGCAGGATGTGTTAAGTGGTGTTCCACAAAGATCTGCGTTAGGGCCTCAATTATTCATATTATTAATAACTTGGAGAATGGCACAGAAAGTCGTATATCTAAATTTGTTGATGATGCAAAGTTAAATGGCAATTTAGACAGTGTAGATAGTAGCACAAAATTACAAAGGGATATTGTTAGACTAAATGAATGGACAAGATTGTGGCAGATAGAGTCCAATGTAAGCAAGTATGATGTTATCTATTTTAAACCAAAAAAGGCTAGATCAGTGTACTTCCTAGATGGTATGAAGTTAAATACAGTGAATATCTAAAGAGACTTGGGGGGTCAGGTACATAGGTCTTTAAAGTAACAGGAACAGATGCAGAAAATAATCAAGAAATCTAATGGAATGCTGGTCTTTGTATCAAGAGGATTGCAGCACAAGGATGTAGAAGATATGCTGCGGTTGTACAATACTCTGGCTAGACCTCACTTGAAGTACTGTGTGCAAATCTGGACACCTGTAGCGTATGAATCCAAAACTTATAACTCCAAAACAGATCATTAGAAGTCAACTGGGCTTGGTAAGAAGCAACTGAATGAGAATGGAAAATTATGCAATAACAGGCTGTTTTGCAAGAAGAAAAACATAGCATGAAAACAGTTTGTTTTTTTTATCAACTTTTTTTGATCACCAAATGCAGAGGAATCTTTGGAAAAGTACTCAGAAGAGGTAATTTGGCATGTAATATTAAAGCATGCAGTATACTATTCATATCAGAGACTTTTCACAGTTTGTTGGACTTCACCATTGGAACAGATGGTGCCATGGAATTGAGATCGCAATCCAAATGTCAGCCATCGCTGAGGGGACTTTGACGTGTACAAAGGCATGAGACTCACTAATAGATTCACTCATTCGTTTGCGTATATTTGAAGTAGTTTAAGGTAGTAAATTTGCTTTACATCAAAGCACATGTGTTTTCTTGTACTCATTTTGATCAGACCTTAAAGAACCAGTTTAAGCACTTTAGTCTAACGTTACAACAATACATTTTAGGAATGATACAGCGGCTTTGGAGGGAGTACAAAGTAATTTACAAGAATTAAATCTGGACTTTGGATGTAAAGTCATGAAGAAAGATTATACAAATTAGGTCTGTCTTAGAATCACAGAATATAATCCCTACAATGTGGAAGCAAGTCATTTGGCCCACTGAATTACTACCAACCTTCTGAAGATCATCCCACCCAGACCCAGACCCCTCCCCCCTCATTCCTGTAACTCTCCATTTCCAGTGGCTAATCCACCTAGCCTGCACATCCCTGGACACTATGAAGCAATTTAGCATGGTCAATCCACCTAACCTGCACATCTTTGGATTACGGGAGAAAACTGGAACACCAAGAGGAAGCCCATGCAGATACGGGGAAGAATGTACAAATTCCACACAGTCACCTGAGGATGGAATTGAACCCATGTCCCTGGCTCTGTGAGGTAGCAATACTAACCACTAAGCCACCCTTGTTTAGGAGTTAGAAGGTTAAGGGATGATCTGATTGAAGTCTTCAAAACATTAATAGGAAAGGACAGGGTAGATAAAGATAAACTATTTTCACTGGTTGGGGATTCTAAAATAAGGGGCATTGTCTGAGAATTAGGGTTAGGCCATTCAGAAGAGATATTAGGAACCACTTTTCCACAGAAAGGGTGGTAGCTGTTTGGAACTCACGTTCACAAATGTCAGTGAATGCTGGAATTGTTGTTAGTTTTAAATCTGCTGAAAAAAAAAGTGTTAAGCAAAGCTTTAAGAGATAAGGACCAAAGGCAGATGTGTGGAGTTTGATCACAGATCAGCCACAATCTCATTAATAGCAGAACAGGCTCAAGGGGCTGAATGGCCTATCCCTGTTCCTATGACCAACAGGATGTGCCAGCAGTTTAAGTGACAAATACACTGCACGTGCTTAAAGCCATTGGCCATATGTGAAAGTCAAGAGAAGCAGTCCTCAGCGTGGCGAAGGGTGTTCGTGGGTTAGTCCGGGCTCTTGTGATTCTAGTCCAGGGGTTAGCCACAGTTGGGTGCTTAGCATTACCTTATTCCAAGAGTTTGTGTCCTTGTAGTCCATGGTATTGGACTATGGACAGTCCTGAAGGTAAAGTTCAATCAGTCTGGAATTATAGACGGGCTAGTCAAATAACTATGGATCTTTTGCTTTAGGGACACAGAGGAGGATTTTTCCTGCAATGAGACAATGGGAGAGATTGAGTATGATGGACATAGATTGAGGAGTAGTTAGTGGAGATGAGGAGCAGGAGGATTGAATGGATGTCCCCATTCAGTGAGTAGGGAAGTGCACAAACAGGAAGTGTCAGTCATTTGGAAGGATGAGGTGGGTGAAAGCCATTAAGTCGGCATTATGCATGCAACAGTGAGATCTGTGGTCAGTGAACCTTGGCAGGAAGTGTATGCAATGCCAGAGTTAGACTGCATTGTGGCGCTGTGGATGTTACGTGAAGGAAGAAGATAATAGCATTAGCACTTGTGGAGGACAGGAGATAATGACCCTCTTTGTGTATTCAGGCCATTCCTTTTCACTTGGGAAGCAGTACTGACTGCATTTTGGGTCCAGGTTGGCTTCGTTTGGTGGTGTGGCCTCCTGTAATGGTCCGCAAATAAAAATGATTGCTCTCCCTTCTACTGCACCATCCACCAAGGGCTCAAGGTCCTTTTATATGAAGCAGGAAGGGAACTCTGCTTTCCTCTCCCCTGGGTCATGTCCTTGGAGATAATGATCAAACAGCACAGTGTGAGCAGTCATTCCTGACTTGTAGCTTCTGAAATATCATGCAGCAGGGCTGTAAGCATGGGTGTTACTGGCCTGGACATCGGAAGGTTCCCAGCAATGGTTACAATCTTGCCTCTCCGGCTGTACAATTCTTAAGAGCCCAGCTGCATAATCAATAAGATGAAGAGCAATAGAGAAAAGCCTTGGCAGACCCGGCACTGAATCTCTTAAAAAAAACACGGAAAATTTCCGCATGCTGTTCCTCAGATTATTGGGGAGCATCGATGACACATCTGTCCATTTTGAAATCCAGAGCTATTCTAATTCCCCACCCAAAATGGTATGCTATCATCAGAATGGGTGATGTTTAATGCAGTCTCCAACATTAACCTTTTCAGAACCATTAACCCATACAACACTTCCATCCAAATAATTTTTCAACACTTTGCATTTATATATTCACATGTCTAATTAAATTTACAGCTATCCATCTTGCTCCAAGTCTCTAACTTCATAATTTTAGATAGTCAGGAGGCTTTGTAGGTCTTTGGTTCAGTTCTGATCTTGATCTTATATGGTCCGTAAACTGTTTTTCCATTGAAGAACATTTTATCTCTTGGATCCCCTCTGTGGAGGATGTTATTCCTACTTAACCATTACCTTCTCTTAAGCAGGAATCATCTTGGTTCTCTTTGCACTGGAATTCTAGCTTGCTTTAGGAATTCTAAAACTGCAGTTCAGTGCCAGTGCAGAGAGGCAGACCTTGTGCCAGATTGCACCTGTAGCCTTAACTCTAGTTTCAAGGTCAGTAGGCTTGCCTTGCAGGGAACCCAGTCAATCCAAAAGGAAAATCTGACCTTCTGAGGCACTTTATGCCGGTTGATTTTGCAGGACCAGGACATGTCCTGTCTCTACCTTCTGACTTGGAATGAAAGTAAGGATCTAGATTACTATTTGCACTCCAAACCTGCTGCACCATGAGAAATAAACAAAATTGACAATTACTCTGGTGAGGTCAGTGAAGTAATAGAAAGTGTTGTTGACAGTCCTAGGCAGAAGTGGGTACTGCGGATGCTGGAGATTACAGTCAAGATTAGAATGGTGCTGGAAAAGCACAGCAAGTCAGGCAGCATCCGAGAAGCAGAAAAATCAAAAGCCCTTCATCAGGAACTATTGACAGTGCTGTCAAGCAGCAGTTACTCACAATAACTCACAAAGATTCTCACTTTGGGTTCCACCAGAAATCCTCAGCTTCAGAACTTTAGATGAGAGGATATCATCCTGAAACATTTGCCCAATGTCTCTGGCCAGATAAAAATTATGACTTAACTTTCTCCAATTTTTCTGTCTGATCTTCCAATATAGGATTCTCCCACCCTCAGTCAGCACAGGAATCCTCAGAGGGAGCAGCTGAGAATATCCACACAGAAACTATACCCCTTTTTGGCGTTTTCTCACAGGCAAGTTCAAAATTCCCAGATTTTAACCGAGTAGTTGTGGGATTGTATGAATGAAATGCATAGGTTTGTAAATGGATGACAGAGTATGGTATGTGAAGTAAGTAGCTAGGGTACAAGGTAGTAATGTGGAGGTGTGTTGGTTGGTAGGTTGGTCAAGTATCAGGTGAGGAGAGTGGCTGATGGGTAAGTGAAAAAGTTGTAGGTTGGGTGGCAGGGCAGTAGACTAGTAAGGTCATGTCAAGGTGGAGTTGGGTTAGTTTAGGGTTAGGATTGGGGGGGGATAGTCAGGTTTGTGGAAGGGTCAAGCAGGAGTCAGGGATTAATGGTCCGAGATTAATGTCAGGAGGGAGTCAGAATATTGGGAGTTTCAGAGAAGTTGAGCGAGTCATGGGGGAGTCACGAACAATCAATGGTGAAGGGTCAGCTGTTTGAACATCCAAAAGTTAAACGGTGTTTTCATCTCTAAGACATTTCCTGGCTAAGTACCCAGATAAGTAGCTCAGATCTCTACCAACTCAAAGTTGGAGATAAATGGGCAGGTCTTGGGGAGCTGTCCAAAGAAGGTTTAAACCACTCAAGAAATTTCAATAGAGTCAGCGCATAAGGATGTCCAAGAGATCCAGCTGCACATCGGTGGGGTTACATCCTGTCTCCAGATATCTGCACACTAACTGATATAGATATGTATTCTATTTTTCTTCACAGATGCTTCCTGATCTGCTGAGTATTTCTAATGTTTTCTGCTATTGTTTTAGAATTTCCACATCAGCAATAGTTTGCTTTTGTCTTATTCCTAGCTGCAAACATGGACAAAAGAAAACTGATGAGAATGGAGGTTAGAGTAGAATAGAATAGTATCCTTATAGTATGGAAACAGGCCATCGGCCCAACAAGTCCACATCGACCCTCTGAAGGGCATCCCACCCAAAACCATCTCCCTAACTTATCCTAAGATGAGCTGAGTCATTGCCCTTGACATCAAATAGCATTTGAGCCAATTATTCCATTGAGGAGTACCTTAAAACTGAACTGGTGGAAACCTCTCCATGGGCTGATGGTTTTTGATTGTTGGGGCCAATCATTTTAACATCAAGATACTACTGTCTTTGCCAGTTGCTTTATTTCTTGCTTCCTCATCTCTTTCATTTAGGTCAGAGGTGGTGATAATTTCTGACAATTGGACAGCATTCAGTTCCATTTACATTTCCTCAGAAGACAGCTGCCCATAAACACGTGCAGCAAGATTTGGACAATATCTGGCTTAGGGTAAGAAGCAAGTAATGCTTGTGTCACAAACATGCCAGATAATGAGTATTTTTCCAAGAAAGAGGTTTGATAGCACTATGATTATGTTACAGGGCTAGTAGTCCAAATACCTGACTTCATGAACCAAGGATGCACCAAAGGAGCTGTGTTGTAGGGAAGAAAACCTGCTGTCTTGATACAGTCTGGTCCATATGTGACTCTATTTTTGAGGCATCCTGCCTAATCTTAAAGTGTGTAATTATAAGACTTTTTGTCTTTTTAATTCTTTGACCACATCCTTGTGTTTGCTCCTCCTTGCAAAACTCCTAAGTTTCCAGTGTTATTGTTCATGTCTTCTTGCATATCATGTATCTAGGTGAGATACATTGTATAGATGTGTATTCTTGTTAGGTTGAGTAACAGTAACAACTCTCATAAGCACTTTGGTATACTCTGCCAGTATTCATTATACAATCTATGTTATATCTACAGCCTAACAGTATAACAAACTCATAAGAACCATTGAAAGTTACACCAAATAAATTGATCCTATCCTGACTACAGTAAACTAAACAGAAAATATTCCTGAGTGTAGTCTTTCTATATCATAATTCCATTCTCCACAACCACAAACACATTTCAAATTTAAAGCTTCTTTATCTTCTGACATTGGGAGTGATTTATGTTGGACTGTAATTGTTTTTCACACCTGTAAATATCTCTTCAAATGACTCATAATGTGGCATTCTGTTCAAAGTCTGGCCTCTTCGACGATTCATGCCCCATTCATTTCGAAAAGCAGGATCTGAAATGAAATATTTGATAACTGTACCATCAGGATTTGCTACACTTATCATGGTAAGAGATCAGTTTTCTCTTACAAATTGTACTCCATGACACTTCTTTTTTGCATTCTTCAGTACACTGAGATCATCAAATAGCAAACTTCTTGACCTTTATTAATACTTTGTCCAACTACTGAGGGGTCATCTCTTAGATCCCAAAATTTAAAAAAAGACAACTGTATGAGTATGGCTTTGTGAACCAACCGGCTCAGGTAAACTGAATGACTGGGCAAAGCATAACAAATGCAAGATAATATGGATAGATGTGAGGTTATCCACTATAGTAGGAAATACAGGAAGGCAGATTATTATTTGAATGGCTATAAATTGAGACACAAGAATGTGCACTTGGACTTGGGTGTCCTTGAAAAGCAGTTGCTGAAGGTAAGGACATATCTGCAGCAGGAGGTAAAGAAGACAAATAGTATGTCAGCCTTCACAGAGAGGATTCAAATATAGAAGAGGGGCATCTTGTTGCAAGTGTACAGCCTTGGAGAAACTTCTCCTGACATATTGTGTGCTGTTTTAGTCTCCTAATCAGAGGAAAGATGTTCTTGTTATAGAGAGAGTGCATTGAAGGTTTACCAGACTGATTCCTGAGATGGCAGAACTGATATCTAAGGGTAGGTTAAACCAGTTAGGATTATATTCACTGAATTTAAGAAGAACAAGGAGAGATTGCATATAAACCTATAAAATTCCAACCTATAAGAAGAGTAGACACTGGAAGGATGTTCCCAATGACTGGGGAGTCCATAATTAGGGATAACAGTCTAAGGGTAAACTATGACTGAGATGAAGAGAAATCTCTTCACCAATTGAGTATTGAACAAGTGGAATTCCCTAACACAGAAAGCAGTTGAGCAAAATATTAGGAGAAAGTGAGGACTGCAGATGCTGGAGATCAGAGTTGAGAGTGTGGTGCTGGAAAAGCACAGCAGGTCAGGCAGCATCCGAGGAACAGGAGAATCGATGTTTCATCTTGATGAAGGGCTTGTGCCTGAAACGTTGATTCTCCTTGCTCCTTGGGTGAGCAAGATATTGTTTGATTTCAGGAAAGAGTTGCAAATAGCGCTTTGGGCTGAAGAGATTAACGAATATGAGGGATAAGCAGGAACAGACTACTTAGTTGGATGTTGAGAGTGTAGTGCTGGAAAAACACAGTGGGTCAGGCAGCATCCGAGGAGCAGGAAAATTGACGTTTCGGGCAAAAGCCCTTCATCAGGAATGAGGCTGGGAGCCTTGGGGGTGGAGTCAGCCATGATCATTATGAATGGCAGAACAAACTTGAAGGGCCAAATGGATTACTCCTGCTTCTATTTACTGTTTCTACGCATGGTCACAGTGAACATATTTCTGACAATGATAAGCATTACACTAATTGCAGATAATTTAACATATCACATTTTATTACAATTCCATGTATAAACAACAATTTACCAAAGGAATTCAGAACTTTGTGTCCATGTTAATCCAAGTATTGGTTAATGATATGTGGAATGATTTCTGACTTCCCTTGATGGTTCTGCTGTCACACTGCAAGACAGAGAGATGCATTCTACTACCCAATTTATTAAACTGCTGCAGGATAACTTTACTCGCTCAGCTATCATCCAGCTTTTGTAGCTTTAATTGTTATTTAACTCATCATCATCAGACAGCCACCTGTGATGTCTTACTCTTTTCTCACTCCTTGGGTACCTCTTGGGCCCCAAACATCTGACCTTGACCGCTCTTATTTCTACATGTTTCCCATTAGTGACAGCGTTCAAAAACAGGTGAGATTCCATATGTGTGCTGAGAATGCCTGGTTCTACCTCACCACCACTTCTGTCGACTCCTCGCTGGTCATCTACTCCATCCTTCTATCTGAAGGTGAAGCAGACTGTTCACCAACTTGGAGCCTTTTGACTTTGAGATGAGCTTCCAATCACAAATCCAGAATCAAAAAAAAAATGCAGATGTAAATTCAGTGCTGTCTGGTGAAGCCTTGTGTGGGATCCATGTGATGTCACACCTGTAGAATGTCAGGGAAACCTCAGACAAGGAGAAGGAGAGAGTGGAACAGAAGAAATAATAAGCTATCTCACCATCTCAGCACAAAGCCACCTCTTGCAGACATTTTCTAATGTTTTGTCTTTCTAGGAATAGACAAAACAAAGTGTTAACCTTGGTACGTGTGTGCTAATGGGAGAAGAGGTGCTAGTGGAACAAGTACGCTGGTGAACTGAAGTTTACATGTTATGAGGAATGGTCACTCAACCCAAAACATTAACTCTGATTTCTCTCCACAGTTGCTGCCAGACCTGCTGAGCTTTTCCAGCAAGCTCTGTTTTTGTCTGCGTGTACCAGCTTTGGTTGAAGCACAAGTGCAATGTGAACCTCAAAACTGAAGAACCACACGCTAGTCAACCGTGAATTACAGACAAAAGGATTCTCTTGCTCTAAATATTTGAAGCCAATTAGTTAATAAGACAGTCAAAGGGAAGGACAACAGAAGGATCTCCAGCTGAGTGCTGCCAGCCAACAGCCAAATGGAAACAGGACAACAGGATTTCAGCCAATCTGCAAGAGCCAAGAACCTCAAAATCAATCATTCAATTATCACTGTTTCATAATCTGCTCTTCATGAATGACAGAGGGAGAGTAATCTCTTTTAGATTCTTTTGGATTCTTTTCTTATTCCTAGTCTTTGTGTATATGTTATTTATTAATTCCTTTTTTGTTTAGTAACTCTTTTGTCAATGCAAGAAAGCCTCCAGTTCTTTTCAAAATGCAGATTTATTTTGCTTGAGAAAGGAATCTACAAGATAATCACATTGTGACCAACCCAGGGAGGATTGTCAAGAAGAGGAAACAAGGACTTTAAACTAGTGTCGGGGGGGGGAGGAGGGGAGGGAGACACACGACAGGAAGTATGATGGTAAATAAAAAGATAAGCACTAGGTAAGCATGTGTCGGAGAGTTTAAGTTCAAGGCAGACTATGAAGGAAGTAAAAAGGAAGGATAACTCAGGAGATGTAATTAGAGATGTTGGAAATCATGAAGGTAAGAAAGCTAGCATAAGGGCACTTTACCTGAATGCTTGTTGCATTCATAACAAGGTTGATGAGTTAACAGCACAAACCATCGAAAATTAATATGATTTAGTAGCCATTACAGAGACATGGTGACAGGATTGTCACGACTGGAAGTTAAATATCCAAGGGTATCAGACTATTCAGCAGGATAGACAGGAAGGTAAGGCAACATCCGAGGAGCAGGAACATCGACATTTCAAACAAAAATAATACGTGCAATTCTGGTCTCCTTCCTATTGGAAAGATGTGAAACTTGGAAGGGCTCAGAAAAGATTTACAAGGATGTTACCAGGGTTGGAGAATTTGAGCTATAGGGAGAGGTTGAATAGGCTGGGGCTGTTTTCCCTGGAGCGTCAAGAGGCTGAGGGGTAACCTTATAGAAGTTTATAAAATCATGAGGGGCATGGATAGGATAAATAGACAAAGTCTTTTCCCTAGGGTGAGGTACTCCAGAACTAGAGGGCATGGGTTTAGGGTGAGAGAGGAAAGATATACAAGAGACCTAAGGGGCAACTTTTTCACGCAGAGGGTTGTACGTATATGGAACGAGCTGCCAGAGGAAATGGTGGAGGCTGGTACAATTGCAACATTTAAAAGGCATCTGGATGGGTATATAAATAGGAAGGGTTTGGAGCTATATGGGCCGGGTGCTGGCAGGTGGGGCTAGATTGGGTTGGGATATCTGGTCGGTACGGACAAGTTAGACCAAAGAGTGTGTTGCACATCTCCATGACTGTAAAAGCCCTTCATCAAGCTTTTGCCCAAAATGTTGATTTTCCTGCTCCTTGGATGCTGCCTGACCTGCTGTGCTTTTCCAGCACCACTCTCATCTCCAGAATTTGTAGTACTTACTTTTGCCTAGGAAGGTAAGGGGGGTGAAGCAGCTTTGATATTCAAGGACAACACCAGGGCGGTGTTGAGAGATGATATAGGTTCTTTGGAGAATAAGGTTAAATCCATTTGGGTGGAAATTAGAAATTCTAAGAAGAAAAAGTCACTTATAGGCGTAGTCTATAGGTCACCAAATAATATCACATTGGGGCTGACAATAAACAAATAAATAACTAATGCCTGTAAAAATGGAACAGCAATTATCATGGGGGATTTTAATCTACAAGTCGATTGGTCGAACCAGCTCGGTCAGGGTGGCCTTGAGGAGGAGTTCTATTCCTAATGAAGGGCTTTTGCCCGAAACGTCGATTTTCCTGCTCCTTGGATGCTGCCTAACCTGCTGAGCTTTTCCAGCACCACTCTAATCTAGACTCTGGTTTCCAGCATCTGCAGTCCTTGTTTTTACCTTGAGGAGGAGTTTGTTGAGTGTATCCATGGTAGTTTTCTTGAATGGTATGTAATGAACCGCTGAGGGTGCAAGCTATCCTAGATTGGTCCTGTGTAATGAGACAGGAATAATTAATGACCACATAGTTAAGGGCCATCTTGGAAGGAACGATCACAGTATGGTTGAATTTAGAATACAGATGCAGAGTTTGAAGATAAAATCCAATACCAGGGTCCTGTGCTTAAATAAGGGAGACTACAATAGAATGAGGAAGGACTTGGCTAAAGTAGTCTGGAAACAAACATTTTATGGTGGGACAGTTGACGAGCAGTGGAGGACTTTCAAAGCGCTCAGCAAAAGTAGATTCCAATGAAAAGGAAGGACTGTAAGAAAAGGGGTAATCTGCCATGGGTGTCTAAGGAAACAAGGGAGGCTATCAAATTAAAAGAGAAGGCATACAATGTGACCAAAAATAGCATGAAACTAGAAGATTGGGAAAACTTTAAAGGTCAACAGAAAGCCACAAAAAGAGGTAGAGCAAAGTAAGATAGAACATGAGAAAAAACTAGCACAGAATATAAAGATAGATAACGAAAGTTTCCATAAATACATAAAAAGAAAAAGAGTGGCTAAAGTAAATGTTGGTCCTTTAAAGGATGAGAAGGGGTATTTAGTTATTGGATATGATGAAATGGCTGAGGCTTTGAACATGTATTTTGTATCGGTCTTCACAGTGGAGGACACTAATAACATGCCAGTAATTGACAAAGAGATGAAGGTAGGTGAGGACCTGGAAACAATTATTATTATGGAAGAGGTAGTATTGGGTAAACTAATAGAGCTAAGGATAGACAAGTCTCCTGGCCCTGATGGAATGCATCCCAGGGTGCTAAAAGAAATGGCAGGTGAAATAGCAAGTGCACTGGTGGTAATTTTCCAAAATTCATTGGACTCTGGAACAGTCCCAGCAGATTGGAAAACAGCAAGTGTGACGCCATTGTTTAAAAAGGAAGGTAGACAAAAGATAGGGAGCTATAGACCAGTTAGCTGTAGTGGGGAAGACGCTTGAGTCTATTATCAAGGAAGAAATAGCAAGGCATCTCGATAGAAATCATCCTGTTGGGCAGACGCAGCATGGATTCATGAAGGGCAGGACATGTTTAACAACTCCTTTGGAATTCCTTGAAAACATTATGAGCAAGTTGGACAACAGGGACCCAGTGGATATGGTGTACCTAGATTTCCAAAAGGCCTTTGACACGGTGCCGCACAAGAGGCTCATGCATAAAATATAGATGCATGGCGTTATGGTGAAGTATTAGCATGGATAGAGGATTGGTTGCCTAACAGGAAGCAAAGAGTGGGGATAAATGAATGCTATTCTGGCTGGCAATTAGTGACTAGTAGTGTGCCTCAGGGATCAGTATTGGGTCTGCAATTATTCACAATATAGATGATTTGGAGTTGGGAACCATGTGTAGTGTGTCAAAGTTTGCAGATGACACGAAGACGAATGGCAGAGTAAAGTGTGCAGAGGACTGTGAAACTTTGCAGAGGAACACAGATACTTTGAGTGAGTGGCCAAAGGTCTGGCAGATGGAATACAATGTTGATAAATGTGAAGCCATCCATTTTGGTAATAGTATAAAGGATTATTATTTGATTAGTAAAATGTTGCAGCATGCTGCTATGCAGAGGGACCTGGGTATTATCGCGCATGAACCACAGAAGGTTGGTCTGCAGGTACAACAAGTCATTGGGAAGACAAATGGAATTTTGACTTTTGTTGCTAAAGGGATTGAGGTTAAAGGCAGGGAGGTTATATTGCAGCTGTAGAGGGTGCTGGTGAGGCCACACCTACTCTATGCAGTTCTGGTCTCCTTACTTGAGAAAGGATGTACTGGCACTGGAGGGGTTGCAGAGGAGGTTCACTCGGTTGTTTCCGGAGTTGAGGGGGTTGGCTAATGAGGAGAGACTGAGTAGACTGGGGTTGTATTTATTGGAATTCTGAAGAATAAGGAGGGATCTTATAGAAACATAGAAAATTATAAAGGGAATAGCTAAGATAGAAGTAGAGAGGATTAGAGTGGTGCTGGAAAAGCACAGCAGTTCAGGCAGCATCTGAAGAGCAGGAAAATTGATGTTTTGGGCACGACGTTTCGGGCAAAAGCCCTTCATCAGGAATACAGGCAGATTGCCTGAAGAATGGAGAGATAAATCTCTCCACCCTTCAGGCACCCTTCAGATTGCTTTTGTGCAACTAATGTGGTTTTCAATCAGTTGACTCCTCATTCAAGTTGCTACTGAGTATGTCAGAATGTTTTACGTAAGACCCATTTGACATATCATTCAGAGTCAAGATCTCTGAAACAATGTTCCATTTAGTTCCATCACTTTGCTCATTTTATGTCACTCTTTTGTTAATAATTTCCAAATGCTGCTTTCCATTTTACTTTGAACAGTTATTCTGGAGGAGCATCTATACACCTGCATATTAGGTTTCCATCAGGCCATTCTACATCCTAAACATCTCAGCCTCATGAAATAAAACATTACTTGTCTCCTGTCCCCTTTGTTTCTCTGAGATGTTGACCTTAGATTTTCCAGGATTTGATTAGTTTCTTTCCAGAATTACCTCATCCAAACCCCTCAATTTTGAAATCTCTAACAGGCTAACCAGGTAGTCACGGAGGGAACGGTCTTTGTGGAAGGCAGAAAGGGGTGGGGAAAGAAATATATCCCTGGTGGTGGGGAGCGTTTGGAGGTGGCGGAAATGTCGTCGGATGATTTGGTTTATGCAAAGATTGGTAGGGTGGAAGGTGAGCACCAAGGGGGTTCTGACGACATCCGATGACATTTCCGCCACCTCCAAACGTCCTACCTGCCTATCTTCCTTTCCACCTATCCACTCCACCCTCCTCTCTGATCTATCACCTTCATCCCCACCCCCATTCACCCATTGTACTCTTTGCTACCTCCTCCCTGACCTATCACCTCCCTCCCCCATTCACCTACTGTACTCTATGCTATTTTCTCCCCATCCCCACCCTCCTCTCATTTATCTCTCCACCCTTCAGGCTCTCTGCCTCTATTCCTGATGAAGGGCTTTTGTCCAAAACGTCGATTTTCCTGCTCCTTGGATGCTGCCTGAACTGCTGTGCTTTTCCAGCACCACTCTAATCCAGAATCTGGTTTCTAGCATCTGCAGTCATTGTTTTTACCGAGAAGTAGAGAGGATATTTCCACTGGCGGGTGAAATTAGGACAAGAGGACGTAGCCTCAAAATTAGAGGGAGCAGATTTAGGACTGAATTGAGAAGGAACTTCTTTACCCAGAGGGTTGTAAATCTATGGAATTCCTTGCCCAGTGAAGTTGGTGCTACTTCAGTAAACGTTTTTAAAGCTAAGATAGATTTTTTTTAACAATAAAAGAATTAAGAGATATGGTGAGAGCATGTTTAAGTGGATCTGAGTCCACGAAAAGATCAGCCATGATCTTGTTGAATGGTGGAGCAGGCTTGAAGGGACAGACAGGCTACTCCTCCTTCTAGTTCTTATGTCCTTAATTCTTTCCTCTTCACCCAGAATCTTAACAATTTGTGGTATCCATCTGGAACCAAAGTAACATGGGGAATCTCACCCAAAGCCTGACCATAACATCAAGAACATAATTGCTTAGATTAGTACAACCTTGGATCAATCTCCATCAAAGTCAAAGGTCCAAGTGCAATCTCGCATAATTACTTTTTGCACTGTTTCCAATGTGCTCAAGTGTGCAATTATCTTATCCAAAGAATTTTTAGAGTCAGATAAGGTACAGGCAGTGACCGCTTAATTACATACAAATTGGGATCTTCTGACTCAATTAACACTCTAATACCATGTTAATGCAAAATTGCAATGTTCCCAACCCAGTGAGTAAAATCTTTCAAGTTGGTTTTTCAGAGCCACTGAAGTACTATGGTACATTGTATAGATCTATAAAGTAATTAGGCCTTCCACATCAACTCTTTGTGACATTTATTAACACATTATTTCTGCAGTAAATTTAACCTGCATGTCAAGTTTGCAACTAGAACCAGTGTCATCTGGATGATAGAATATTTGGAAGAGAAGCAGCATGTGTTCTTCTTCTTGAGTCACAATCAGCCTCACAACAGCAGACGTTGTGCCTGTTATCGGATAGTAGGAATTGCTCATAAAAAGCTTTGACTGGTAAACATCATATCCTTCTGCAATGTCTTCAACAGAAGTTTCTCACAATCTTCAGCAGTTGTGGATTTATGAATTTTTCCCTTTTTTATATACAGTTCATTTATGCAGCTCAGTTGGCATCTGTTACGGACAAGGGAGAAGATATGAATCTAATTATGTTAATTTTTCTCCTCTTTTGTCCACAGCAGATGTGTTTGTAATTTTTCTTTTCCTTCTCTCTTTTAAAGTAGGCTATGGCATGTTTCCCTAAATCTCTGTTTGTGAAGTACATTTGTTAAATGACATACAACAAACTCACTTTATGGTTAAAATGAAAGGCAGCATTCAAGCAGTCAAATACTTTTGAAGCACATGCATGAAAATAGACAAACAAGGAAGAAAGAAGAGAAAAAGGAAAGGAAAGAGGTCACAATTAGGAATTGTTTAAAACATAAAGCTATGAACAATAATTCACTTTTTTTTTGGACTGAATCTTGAAATTCATGGCGAGCCTTTTCCATAGTCTGATCTTGAATAATCCTTTTTTGTAGTGGTTCGAGGTATAGCAGTGAGAATGGTTCACTTTAAAGGCACATGTAGGATTTCTTCCAGAAACCAGTTTTTGAGGAAGGCTCAGCCAACTATGGTCTTCTGTAGATAACATTTTGCAAGCAGTGAGATTAACAGAGGGCTGGCCCTTCCAAGACTAAAGGAAGGCAGATCAGAATTATATTTAAACTTGTTTATGGAATACAGAAGTTTCAATCATGTGACAGGGTTCTTGCATGAGCCACCTAAATTAGCAAGATTGTTTCAAAGTTTCTGGTTCTGATCATAGTTTGCTCAATTGAGGTGAATGGTGCCAAGTAGTGCCACTCCAGACAAAATGAGTTTAATTAGCCTACTTTATTCAGAAATAATTGGGAATCTATCTGGTCTGCTGTTTTTTTAGTGTTGATTGATAGCAAGGTGTTACAACTGAGGCTACAGAAGCGCACTGTTATTCTAGTCTCACTCCCCATGGGTCACAACATAAAATAAAAATACGTTTTTCTAGTTACCAGGGTGGCCTTCAATATTTTGTCTACATCTAGTTTTAAATAAAAAAATCTACTAATCAGGTTTCTTAATATATGCAATTACTGATTTATCAAAACAAAACCTACTCACTCATGATGCAACAACTGGTTAATACACAAAGTCAATAATGTAGGAGCATCAACTCTTATCTTTATATATGCCTCAAATATACACATACAAACACATGCACATGCACACTCTTCACATTAAAATCTCAGGTTCAGAGATGTCAAGTCTTGTTAAAGCCAAGGTGATGTACCACAATAGCACAAGAACAGAAATCACAAAAGATCAGACCTGCAGTGGTGTGCAGTTTTGGTTTCCACATTTGAGGGAGCATAATCTTGCATTAGGGATGGTGCATTGAAGATTCATAGAAGGATTCACCCATGATATGAGACTGATTTAAATGGATTTTACATTCTCCTAAGCTTTGAAAAATAAAAGGTGATCTCACTGAAACAAGTGACATTCTGAAGGGGCTTGACAGGGTGGAAACAAAGAGGCTTTTTCCCTTGGCTGGGAATCTAGAACATGGAACACAACCTCTAAATAAAGGTTCTGTTATTTAGGACTAAGATCAGAAGAAATTTCTTCAAGGGTTTGTGAATCTTTGGAATTCTCTATTTTAAAGGAATTTGTATGTTCCATTATTAAGTATATTTTTCTCTACAGCTCTGCAGGTCACACTGTCTATGTCAGATTTCAATATATTCAACACAAAAGCAAGGTATTTTGGATTGACAGCACCTGCAATATTTTGCTTTCATGTATAAATAAACAAAGTCTTTTCCCTGGGGTGGGGACCAGAACTAGAGGGCATAGGTTTAGGGTGAGAGGGGAAAGATATAAAAGAGACTTAAGGGGCAACTTTTTCACACAGAGGATGGTACGTGTATGGAATGAGCTGCCAGAGGAAGGGTGGACACTAGTACAATTGCAACATTTAAAAGGCATCTGGATGGGTATATGAATAGAAAGGGTTTGGTGGGATATGGGCCAGGTGCTGGCAGGTGGGACAAGATTGGGTTGGGATATCTGGTCGACATGCACGAGCTGGACCGAAGGGTCTATTTCTCTATGACTCTATTTTGAGTAAATTTGAGTCAAGATAGACAGCATTTTGATCTCTCAATGAAGCAAGGTATAGGAAGTGAGGCATCCAATCAACCATGAACATATTAATTATACAATAAGCATGAGGCGTTTATGGTCTCCTCTTGTTCATATTTCTTATAAGAACAGAAGAATGCTCCTAAAATAAGTTTCTCACAATTAGAAAATAGGAACTTCAGCAATAGCATTGGTTAAGGACTTTGCAAATAAATGCACGCACGTGTTGCTTAGAAATAATATTAGATCTACACCTAAGATTGCCCAATTTTGAAAGTTTAGAAACTTGTGACTCATCTTCGACTGTACTTCACAGCTTTAAGTTTAGCACAAACAAAAGGTAACAAATGGCAGCATGATTTATTTTTGTCAGCACTACCTGTCAATAATGAGCTTTTTCATGTTTTACTCATCACCGAGTGGGTGTTATTCTACATAAGTGGCAAAGAGGCATACAGCTATAAGCAGTAAATATCTGCAAACACATTGTTCACTCGGTGTATGGAGGACATTGCTTTTATGGCTTCTTCACATATTAACATTTCAGAAGCTATGTACCTTTCTTTTCTTTATTACTAACGCTAATTTATACTATTACCATCTTTGTCTAACCTACTTTCTCATTGTCGCTTAAGCACACATCACCATCGTTGCCATTGCATGTTATCCTTCCTCCCACATCTGCAACAACTCATGCTCTTTTTCATATTCCAGCTCGTTTACTTTTTTTCTGTTTATGCAGTCTAATTTGATTTAAGGCTTCAGGTAGAAACATTTTTGCTGGATTTTCCAGAACGTCCATCACCACAGAATTCTTTGAATACTTTTAGTGAACCATTGAGGAGTGTAATTATCCTCTTAGTGATGAACTGTAAAAGAATTGGTACCTCAATTACAGCTCTGCAGAAAAAAGAACAACTGTGCATGGATGGAGGCTTTGGATGCAGCACTCTTTAATTAGGAAAGAGGACCAAGTTAACTTTTCCTTGCCTAGTCAACTTGGCATGTCTGAGATCAGATAATAAAGATCGAATGAACTTGGTATCTTCACAATATATTCAACACCAAATACCTTAAGAGCCACAGACAGTACTTAATTTGATTCCGTGGCAAAGGTCTGCAGAATAAATTATCTTTAACTTGTTGTTTTCTTCAGCATCTCCACAATGATAACCACCAACAGCTCAGTAAATAATGCACTATCTTCTGTAGTACTGAGCTACATAAATCACAGGCTGGAATTTTAAAAGGTGGTAGGATTAGGACATTGAACAGGCAGGATGTGAGAATTACAGTCCTGAAGATTATCTTGAGACATTGATGCTGATGGAACAGCATGCAATTTTCAAACAGCTGATGAAGGGAGACAATGGGGAATCTGTTCATCTCCAACTAATGCTCCCTTAAGCTCCTTAAGGAGTTTATTAGGAGCCTGTCAGATACAAAATTTAATTTTTCAATTTATTTCACCCAAAGGTCTGATAAATATTACTGCACAGCTGTTGAGTTCTGCACGGGCCAATCAACTTTCATTTGTCTTTGTAAGTTACGTATGCCTTCTGGGACCTGTTTCTGACAGTGCAAATGCTGAACTTTAATTTTCTTTCAAGCTGCCTTCCACCCACATCAAATAGTACTGAGTGGCCTGTTTTCTTCAGCAAGACTGCAAATCCCACAGCTTAGCTGCTACATGCTCTGCACTTCTAACTGGGTGCTGAGCTTGTTTCCTTGCAGACTGGCCAGCACTCTGAAGTTTGGAGCAGATTGTTGGGTTCCTGACCCCAATTTGAAAATGCAGCCCTGCATGTCTCAAGGTAATTTATCCTGCATTGAGAGTTACAATTCAACAATTAGACTAGCTGAAAATGGAAATCACAATGGGCTGAATCTCACACTTCTTTTGGCTAAGTGTCAGTTTTGTCAAGTTTTATAGAGAGTTTTTCTGTGTTTCTTACCTTTTTTTTACCAAATGCTCCTCACTAACAACCTACCCCACTTCAAGATGACCCTCTCATCTGTCCCCATTCTACCACTTGGTATACTCAGAATAAATTGCCGCTGTTGGGATTCCCAGTAATGGATCTGCGTCCCTGGTGCCATATGGAGGCCCTGATACCAGACCCTGCCAGCCTGGTGCAAAGTTGTCAACTGGTTCAATGCAGTTTTAGCCATCTGGAGGAAATCACAACATTGTAAGAAGATATTCTGCATTCTTCTGGCATAATTGCCACCATCTTCTCTCCAATACCCCACATTCATTCACTCTCTGCTCTTTCATCCACCTCCCATCAAGGGTCACACTCTAACACTTTGACTATTGCCTGCAAGATCTTCCCTCATTTGCTGTCACCAGTAACTCTACATATAGATCAGGGATAGTGGAGGGAATTTGTGCCTGACATCTGAAGAGGTAGGGGAGGCCCTAAATGAGTTTCTTGCTTCAGTATTCATTAGAGAGAGGGATCTTGTTGATAGTGAGAACACCATGGATGAGGTTAGTCGGCATGAACAGATTGATATTAAGAAAGTGAATGTGCTGAAAATTCTGGGAAGCATCAAGATAGATAATTCCCCTGGGCCGGACCAGATATATCCAAGGTTACTAAGGGAAGCAAGGAATGAGACTGCTGTGCCTCTCCACGGGAATAGTACCAGATGATTGGAAGGAGGTGAATGTTGTTCCTCTGTGCAAGAAAGGGACTAGGGATCTCCCTGGGAATTACAAACCAGTCAGGCCTATGTCTGTGGTGAGCAAGCTACTGTAAAGGATTCTGAGAGATAGGATTTATGAGTATTTGGAAAAACATAGTTTTATTAAAGATAGTCAGCATGGCTTTGTGAGAGACAGGTCATTCCTCTCAAGACTTATTGAGTTCTCGGAGGATGTGACAAAACACATTGATGAAGGTAGAACAGTGGATGTGGTGCATATGGATTTCAGTAAGGCATTTAAACAAAGAACAAAGAAAATTTACAGCCCAGGAACAGGCCCTTCGGCCCTCCAAGCCTGAGTCGATCCAAATGTACTGTCTAATCCTGTGGGTCAATTCCTAGGCATCTGTATCTCTCTGCTCCCCACCTACTCATGCATCTGTCCAGACACATCTTAAATGAATCTACCGTGCCTGCCTCTACCACCTCTGCTGGCAACGCGTTCCAGATGCCCACCACCCTCTGTGTGAAGTACTTGCCGCGTGTATCCTCCTTAAACTTTTCACCTCTCGTTATTGAATCACTCACCCTGGGAAAAAGCTTATTGCTATCCACCCTGTCTATATCCTTCATGACTGTAAATCTCAATCAGGCCCCCCTCAATCTCCTTTTTTCTAATGAAAACAAACCTAACCTACTCAAACACTCTTCATAGTTAGCACCTTCCATACCAGGCAACATCCTTGTAAACCTTCTCTGCACCCTCTCCAAAACGTCCACATCCTTTTAGTAATATGGCGACCAGAACTGTATACAGTAGTCTAAATGCGGTCGAACCAATGTCTTGTACAATTTTAACATGACTTGCCAGCACTTATACTCAATACCCCGTCCAATGAAGGCAAGCATACTATATGCTTTCTTGACCACTCTAACCACCTGTGCAGCAACCTTCAGGGTACAATGAACCTGCACTCCCAGATCTCTCTGCCCATCAACTTTTCTGAAGGCTCTTCCATTCATTGTACAATTTGCTCTAGACTTAGTCTTGCCTAAATGCATCACCTCACATTTGTCTGGATTGAAAACCATCTGCCACTTGTCCGCCCAACTCTCCAGTCTACCTATATCCTCCTGTATTCTCTGACAGTCCCTTATGCTTTCTGCTACTCCACCAACCTTCGTGTTATCTGCAAACTAAGGTTCCCCACAGTAGGCTCATTCAGAAAGTTAGGAGCTATGGGATACAGGGAAATTTGGCTGTCCGGATACAGAATTGACTGGCCGAAAGAAGACAGCAAGTGGAAAGTATTCCGCCTGGAGGTCCGTGACCAGTGATATCACAGATCTGTTCTTGGGCCTCTGCTCTTTGTAGTTTTTATAAATGACTTGGATGAAGAAGTGGAAGGGTGGGTTAGAAAGTTTGCCGATGACACATGTTGGAGATAGTGTTGAGGGCTGTTGCAGGCTACAATAAGAGGGCGAGCTGGGCTGAGAAGTGGCAGTTGGAGTTCAACCTGGATAAATGCAAAGTGAATCATTCTGGAAGGTCGAATTTGAATGGCAAGGATTCTTGGCAGTGTGGAAGAACAGAGTCGAGAGTGTGGTGCTGGAAAAGCACAGCCGAGCAGGCATTAACCAAGGAGCAGGAGAGTCAACATTTTGGGCATAAGCCCTCCATCAGGAATCCTGATGAAGGGCGTATGCCTGAAACGTCGTCTCTCCTTCTTCTCCAATGCTGCCTGACCTGCTGTGCTTTTCCAGCACAACAGTCTCGAGCCTAGAGCCCAGTTACAAGTGGAGTTCTGCAGGGATCAGTTCTGGGTCCTCTGCTGTTTGTAATTTTTATTAATGACTTGGAAGAGGGAGTCAAAGGGTGGGTCAGTAAATTTGCAGATGATACGAAGATTGGTGGAGTTGTGGATAGTGAGGAGGGCTGTTGTTGGCTGCAAAGGGACTTAGATATGATGCAGAGCTGGGCTGAGGAGTGGCAGATGGAGTTCAAACCTGTCAAGTGAGACGTTGTCCACTTTGGAAGGACAAATGCGAATGCGGAATACAGGGTTTACGGTAGGTTTCTTAGTGAGGTGGAGGAGCAGAGGGATCTTGGGGTCTATGTTCATAGATCTTTGAAAGTTGCCACTCAGGTGGATAGAGCTTGTAAGAAGGCCTATGGTGTATTAGCGTTCATTAGCAGAGGGATTGAATTCAAGAATCGTGAAGTGATGTTGCAACTGTACAGGACTTTGGTTAAGCCACATTTGGAGTACTGTGTGCAGTTCTCGTCGCCTCACTTTAGGAAAGATGTGGAAGCTGTGGAGAGGGTGCAGAG